>NW_027317180.1:0-7014 GCF_032062135.1 Pyxicephalus adspersus
TCCTTCTTCCTCCAACCTGTTTCTGCATTCAATGAGTCACCGGGGAGTTCCTGGTGACGTTGGTGTGTGTGTACGTTGCCAGCGGGGCAGGGCAAAAACCCTGTATTGAATGCAATACATTGGATTTATATGTGTAAAAGCAGTACATTGTTTTCAAGAACATTTATTTTACAGTATATATATTAGTATAATATGTATTTTTTTTAAAAAAACTAAAAAAGTAAAAACATTTTTTTTTTAAATATATAGATTTTTTTATTTATTCAATTTATTATTTTTCATGATTCTGTGTTTCAAACTTTATTATACTCATCTTATTATATGATACTGTAAAATACATTTTCATGAAAAACAACGTACCGCTTTTAGACACATAAAACCGGAAAGAAATGAACCGCTAGGGAGGATAAAAGGCTATTTCCTAATTGGCTGGTGGGAGGGGTGATACTGATAAAACTTGGAAGAGCAGGCACACCCGGGCTCAGAACTGCCCACATGTGCAGGAGAGAGGCACTGCTACTTAGCGAGAAGGAGGTAAGTGTGACAGGTACAAGATAAAAAATGCTGCTATACGGGATGTTTCTATGAGATGTGTACTTTAATCACCAGAAGAATTTTTAGTATTCTATTGGGAATTTTCCTAATAAATCTTATAAAAAAAACTGCTGCCCAAACTGGAACTGAGATTTAACAAAATGTCCGGTTGCAGAATAAATAGGTAGGTAAGCATTGGTACATAACATGTTTTGCCTAAAGGATACATCCTGCCTATGGCAGATCCAAATTGTTCTACAATTCTGCAATAGAAAGGGGTGCTGTCACCTTTTATCAGGTTATATTGCTGTCTATGTCGCCCCTGAGAACATTTCCACTTACTTCAATTCCTAAGCAATCAGAAAATATCTCAATATATAGCTAATAAATATAGGACATACTGTGTAGATACATAGCAATTTTTCAAATACCACCAATACTACCAATTACCTGCTAAATAATGAGATATTTTCTTATCATTCTCAGATACATTTATACCAATTTTTGACTGTGTATCTAAGCAAGCCATTCAATACCCCTGAGGAAGCCTAAATACAGGCGAAACGTGTCGGTTCAATATAAAGACAGCTGCATTCATACACTTGTGAACTGGTACTACTAGGAATATACTTCTTCCCTGTATCTGGCACCTACGCCTTGTACGAATATTAAGGTTTTAGGTCAAAATATTATTCCTAGGACTTATCTTGCTTTCATTGATGCTAGTAGTCGATTGTCTAGTGCCACATGTTGGCCCTTCACAAACTAAGGTTACTATATGTTGTATGATGAATTTGTTATGAATTATTAACATGTTATATTATATGCTATAACTCTTAAATATTTATCATTATAATTTCTGGCCAAAAAAACCCTGTATCTTTTTTTGTTTTTATTCCGTTAAATAATCATTAGGGGTTGGCCCAGTTTACCACTAAGAATTTAATGCTAGTGGACTCCTCTCCACTCCTTCATAACTTGTTTTTTCAAAGTTAAAAAAGCCAGACATAGCCAGGCGATTGGCATTTTTAGGAGGAAGCCAGTAACAGCTGAAAGATGTAACAAACCTAACATGAAAAAATGGGGGAAATCATGTCATGTATTATGGCTTAGCTGTGTATCCATGAAAAGTTTTTCAGGGCTTTCTTTAAATTGGTTGTTTGCCAAGCACTTTAATTTCATGCATGTTTTTTTGCAGCTTACATTTTGCTTAACATTTCAGATACATTGTCTGGCCTGGAAATACTGGAGGGTTTCCAAAGCAGACATTCCGCCGTTCCTGCTAGCTGTACTTCCGTGAGTTTTCAACTTCAAAGAGTTCCAAAACTTTTATTTTGTAACATCACATTGGAACTTAGGTAAATGAAGAGACGGGAAGCATCGCTTTGTTCATCCCTAGGCAAAAACCATTTTGTTTCTTTGATCATCATTGCTGTGATGAGAAACAAATCACATTGCCATTACCTGGGTCATGCAGTATTCTGCAGTAATGCCTGAAGAGCTGTACATCAGCGATATGACGAGTGTATATGAGATGAATCTTATGGCTCCTTATAAGACCCATAATCACCAGGTGTCTTTCTTCATTAAACTGATTACACATAGTTTTCTTGCTGTTAATGATAGAATCATCTTGTCCAATTTATTCATTTGCTTCAGTATAAATTACCATTATTAAACAACTGACAACATAGAGATGAAACGCAAAGGCAGAAAACACTTGTAAGAGGAAAATTACAATACCCTTTAACACTAGAAATATTCTATCGGTTGTAGACATAACTGTGTCGTTAACCACTTCATTTCTCACACTTGTATATCCCCTATGGACCACAGCAAATTTTTCATTTCTGTTATAGGTAATTTTTGGCATTTTATAAGAATTTCTGTTACTTAGATAACAAGGCAAGTCATACATATATTATTTTTGGGACAAAGAAGGCTCTCTTTTGGCACTCCCCTGCCATGTCCCAAATTGTAAAAGAGGAACTAAACTAAAAATAAAAAAAATCACACTTACCTTTAATCCAGTAGATTCCTTCCGGTCCCGCATTGTCCTGGAAATCTTCTTCTTCATGGCGCTGAGAAAGTGCCAGGTGCCGCCATCTTCTATCTTCTCTTCTGCTCTTCTTGCTACGTCACCGGATCTAGCACTGCGCAGGTGTGAGATCAGGTAACATAGCCGCTGTGAAGGGTAAAAAAAAACAATCTCACTGCACCCTTTCCCCTTAGTAGAAAAAATGCCCCTTCTGCGTATGCCTGAGATCAGGGCATGTGTAGAACGAGCAGCCAGAGCCTCCGGGGATGCGTGATGTAGTGTTAGCACTGCAGGTCGTGCCGGCGCCACTGCACCTAATCGCAGGCACGGGCGCCGGGCCCTGTCTTTCAGGTAACCTTCTTCCTAGGTTCCATACCTGTGTTGAAACTCTGGTGTTTGAGCTGAAACTATCTGTTTCGTGCCGTGTGTTTCTCTCCTCTTCACACACCGCTATTATCGTTTCATCCATGGTGCTGGTGTGAGAGGAAAGTTTGGGTTGGTATATTTCAGTGGAAGGCTGGCTCATATCTCATGGTCTTTTCCTGAGGAAGCAGACGATAGTTCTGTGAAACGCGTCGAAAAAGATACTCATTGAGATTTGTTAAGCTGTTATTGATATGATATATATCAGCTACTTTTTTAAAAAAATATTTGTATATTTTAATCATGATTTTTATATTAAAAAATTGACATTTTAAATGATATGCAAAATATTGATTTATTAAAAATACGTGCCTAAAATTCCCATATAAAAGAAAAAAGCTACAGTACCAATCCGCTACAGAGGGTGTTTCCACTGCAGCTAAGGTAAAGTAAGTATATTTGCTAACCTCACAGGTTTTGTTTTAATATAATTTTATGTTTACTGGAATTGAGGGAACTGTGAAAAATAAAAAATAAAAATGAATCCTGGCATTGGGTTTCAACCTGCTGTGTGGTGATTATTCATCTATAAAATTTTTGATTTTTTAACACAACTCTACAACCAACATTTAACCAAATGAAGAACGTCATGCTGCTGGATAGGAGAACATTGCCAGTAGAAGGGGGAGTACATTGCAGAGGTACAGCTACCGATTCCACTTTCTGCGGCTCATCTTAATATGAACTACATACATAACCTGTGGAAGAATTTGCATACAAATCAAATCACAGGTTCATTTTAAGCTTTTACTATGATTTGATATAGCAGCTGACAGTACTAGGAAACATCACATTTTTAGGTTTAGCTGCTTTATGTTTATTTGGTTCCTAAAAAAAAAAAAAGGGTGCTGCACCGCCCCCTAATTCTCAATCGCCTAGGCAATAATAAATTGGAGTGCGAAGCCTCCCAAATACCTACGTAACCCATCCCGGGAGGCTCTTGGTGCTCCTTCTGCGCATGCCCGAGCGCCTCAAGCATGCGCAGAATGAGCCCTTTAGTCAAAAGGAGAAAATAAGCCAATCTCAAGCATGAACAGTGAGATCGGCATGTTTTTACCCAACTACATCACACAATCTCGTGCCTGGGTCAGTTGACGTAGTAAGAAGAACCCTGAAGAAGAGGAGAAGATGGCGGGGCCCGGAAGACGGATGCTGGGATGACGCGGGACCCAGTGGAAGAGCCCTTTGGAACGATCGACTGCGCTTCGGGATTAAAGGTAAGTGCATTTTTTATTGTTTTGCCCTTTTTTGACTTAACTTCCTCTTTAAGTGATTGTCATTAATCTTTAACTTCAGCTGAAACCCTTTTTACCCTCATCTAGCGAAGACTATAGTTTACTTATGGTAAGTCATTGTTTGCTATTAGAGAGTTTACACAGATCACTATTTTTGAAGAACGTTAATTTAAAAGTCCAGATGAATGCAACAAATGATCCCCAAAATGTTCTGGCACCCAGTGCACCACTATTTCATGAAAAATATCTTATTTTTTTCGCTATCAGGGTTCACATTGGAAAAATATGCCAGCGACCGCTTTCCCTAGGACACACACAACCCGGGAAACCTTACAGAGATCCTAACTTTTCCAACCAGTTATAGGACCGGAGCTAAGAGGAGATCTTCCCAATGGGAACACAAAAATTTAAACCCTTAATATAAATAGAGTTGTCTGAGGTTCCACTGCTTAATTTTCATTGGCTTCCATTTCACCTTACAATCAAATTCAAACTCCTGTGCTTTGCTTTTAAATCCCTCCACAGTTTTTTGTCCCACTTACCTTTCTGACCTGATAGAAAAATACTCTCCCAGCCGCTCTCTTGATGTCCTCCAATGACCTACTAATGACTTCCTCAGTCATAACCTCCTCACACACACGGCTCCAAGACTTTTCTAGAGCTGCCTCAACTCTCTGGAATGGTCTTTCTTGTCCTATTCGGCTTGCCCCTACTTTCTGCTCATTTAACCTCCCTAGCGGTAACCCCGAGTGTGACTCAGAGTAAAAAAAAGTTGCGAAAAGTGGTAACCCTGAGTCACACTCGGGGGTTGGAACACCTATGGAAGGTTAGTAAATACAATGCTTACCTGATCCGCCGGGGTCCCGCGCCGTTCAGCGCCGCGACGTCCGTCTTCTTTCTTCTTCCTGCTTCTGCATCTGATGAGTCACCGGGGGAGTTCCCCATGAAGTCGGTGCATGTGTACGTCCCGGCCGGGCGGGGCGGGAAATTCAAAATCCATTTGTATTACATTCAATACAAAATAACTATATTGAATGCAATACATTGGATATTTATGTGTAAAAGCAGTACATTGTTTTCAAGAACATTTATTTTACAGTATATATAATAGTATGAGAATAATCTGTAGTTTTTTTAAATATATAGATTTTTTAATTTACTCAATTTATTGTTTTTAAATGATTTTGTGTTTCAAACTTTATTATACTGTAAAATAAATTTTCATGAAAAACAATGTACCGCTTTTAGACATATGAAACTGGAAAGAAATGAACTGCTAGGGAGGTTAAAAGAGCACTTATAACCCATCTTTTCAAACTTGCCTACCCATCTTCTTCTGTCTCTTAAACCCTCACTACTTCCCATCACAGGATCCTCTCCTCCTCCTGTGTCACTGTCTGTATCTGTCTGTCATTTGCAACCCCTATTTTAATCCTGTTTATTGTTAATAATAATAATAATAATAATAATATTAATAAATTGTAAGTTTTTGTTCAGTCTAATAATAAATCATTTTTACTTTCCTTTTTTTATAGGGTATTAGTGTATGCCTCATTTAGTCTATTCAATCTGCCTCTTGCTGATATCGTGGATGCTGATTTTTCTACCTACAAGCGCAAGTAAGTGGTAAAGCTGTCACACAATGTCATATGTAAACAGAATTATATGGAGCTTGAGTCCTTTATCAGTAACAGAGCAAATAAGAGAATAAATGAACTTGAGGAGAGATTAGCTTCCAAACATTTTAACCTTAGACAAACTTACTATGCTATTTCCCCAACTATACATGGAAATCCTTTGCTAGTTAATTTCCACTGAGCTCATGTTTACAATATCACAGGAGATTATAGTGGTATATAGGGTAACAGGGTAATAGTCTCGGTTCCCGACGCGTTTTGCCAACCGGCTTCTTCAGGGGATTTTAGAGACCAAAGCTGTTAGTGGCAAACAAATAGAATAACATGATATATTATAAATTTGATATAGCACGGTATTCAATACATAAAGATAATACAAATGTTGTAATATGGTAAACATCCTTTTTGAAACATAGAAGTATTGTTTTTAAGTACATAAAGGATCATGAGCTGTTCCAATATCATAAAATATTGTAAAAGAGTAAACGTTTTATTTGGAAACTGGTAAAGGAGGAATTCAATTGTACACATATGGAGTATAACTAAAAATCTGCTATAGATTGCTTTATGAAAAAGCTGGATGATTTCTAGAAGGGGATTAACTTTTGAAGTAAAGATAACAGAGACTGATGATCCAGGGAACATCTGGGAATTTTTTTGGAGCAAATTGAACCCGATTTATAAGGTTTTTTGCCTTCCTCTAGGTTAACTATGTCTATAGGTGGAATGTTTTTATCTGGAATATATATATTTTTAATTAATTTAATTAATTTCCCCAGTGGTTGAACTTGATGTCCTTTTTTAACCTAACCTACTACGTAACTATGTAACGTCACCCTAGAATAGGAAGTGTGGTACTTCCAGGATCACAGGTAAAAAAAATGACTCAAAAAATAAAAACCAATGCAGTCACCACAGCCCAGGACTTAGCAATACATTTATCTCCAAAAATAATAATGGTAATAAATCAAGATTTTGATGTTGTCAGAATGCCGGTTTCTGGTGTTACAGCACTGATGTTTAAGGAAATACTTTTTGTTTTACGTTCTTCTAGTCAGGAAACCCTAATGGATGTGGAAATTCTGAGTTGGAGCTCATAGTTCCTTCTTAATGAGCTGTACTTTACCTGTCAATGATAATTAAATGT
>NW_027317180.1:8770-11479 GCF_032062135.1 Pyxicephalus adspersus
TACATGTGTTTATGACTGTGATGTTGGTTTTTAATGCACATAAAATATTTTAGGACACTATTTGTTTCAGAATCTTTTTTTTCTTCATTTCCCTTCTCTAAAAAACTGGTGCGTCTTATGGTCCGAAAAATACGGTATTTTAGTCACCCAATAAGTATGACGATTAAGTCATATTTGTGTGTCTAAATAAATCTGTAAATGAATAATAAATCTGTAATAGATCAGTAGTGTTCTTCTCTTCTTTTTCTTCTTGTCTTTTCCCTGCCAAAAGACTTTTGCTTAGCTAAAATCCATCACAGAAGCTAAAGTTGCAGTTGAGTTGCAAGAATCTACAGTTTCAGTTATCTACAGTTATCAACTAAGTAAATATAAAATACTGAGAACTTCCACTGACCCACAGCAAAATAAGTTACCCTAGCAGTATTGTCCAATGAGCAGTAGCCATTTTGAAAACAATAAACGAATGACTTACCATTTTTAGGCTTAGGTTTACAGACCTCAACAGATCAAGCTTAAATCCACAAAATTGAGTTGAATATTTATATAACCCAGTCTTGACCCACTTGCTCCATGGAGAGGGTTTAGTGCCAAGTTTCAATCAGTAAGTCAATGAATAGGAAGACAGAAAACAGATTCTGCTTTGTTTCCTCAAAAGAGAACACAAATATCCTTGTAATCGCGTATCATAGGTGTATAAAATGTGTACCAGTAAATCAGCATAAACGTAATACAATCAATTGTAATTGTACTTGATATATTGAGATACTGGTTGTAGTTTATTTTAGTACTTACCTCCTCTCTGCACATATATACTGTTTACTGATGAAGCAGATTTCTATCTGTGAATCTCTTGTGATTGAAATCCTACATTCATTGTTTGCCCCTATACCGGTATTGTATATGTGAGATCTATAATATTTTTTTTCTTCTTTAGGCGTAATATGAATGTGCATATTTGGAGGTATGTTTTTTATATTTGCCCTTATCATGTCTTTAAAAATAATCACTTAATAAATATGGTTTAATTTCATAAATTATTGTTTGCTGCCTTTATTTAAAGTTCTTATCAAATTTTCTCTTTGTACCACTTTTGAATATTATCGGATGTGGTTGCACTGATGTAAATGGGATTGACAGTTCTTTTATTTAATTCCTAACCTTCTGAAAATACTAGGTGCCTAGATTAGTATGCCGATCAAGAACTGATATGCAAAAAAAAATATTTAGATCAGGAATTTATTTAACACCAAAAGCTATAAACACCTAACTCTGGACCCCCAGTACTGCAGGGGATGACCCTGAACCCTCTTCTGAAACATTCCCACGGGTGTGGGATGGGGTCAAACTCTCCGGTGATCTCCTCTCCCCACACGCCCTAATGGCAACCCTGGTTCACAACTGTCCCTATGTACCAGGGTTTGACAACCCAGCATGCTTTGCTTGGTGGCTCTCAAAGGGATTTTGAAGCCTAACAACATTGAACAGAGCACAGTCCCGGTCTTCACTGAGGGACACGCATGAGATTTCATCATCAGACATCTTTCGGTATTTACAAATACATCACTAAGTCACAACCCCTTTGGGAGCCACTGCCTTTGAGATGATTTGTTATAGGGACCCACTGGCCATATTTTGCCTGGCGGAATCAGACATAGGCCGCTCACTAGATGAGATACAATGTGATATTTAAAGAGGCTAATTACAAAACTGCAATATGGTGCCAGCTAAAATGGCAAAGTTCAAACCTAATGCTTCTGCTATATAGGTTATGGTGGTCCGGGAATGGGGGGGAAGGGGGGAAAAAGGGGGGGTAGGAAAAGGGATGGTGGGAGTGGGGATGTTCCCTGTTGTCCCTAGGGGATTTAAGGCGTGTACAGTTGGGCCTCCCTCTTTGGTAAATACAATTCAGAGAATAATAGGGAGCACAGAAAGAGAACAAAGAAAGAGGTTTGAGGCTCAAAAGTATTGTGTCACACTATGAATGTATTATTACATCTTAACTTCATACATAACAAAGTCATACAAATACATAATTCACAAACATAATTGTTAGTATGTTGAATTTCTCTTGCCTAGTTCTGGTAAAAGGAATCACAGAAGTAGGAACATTGGTTCAGGTTCACAAAACATATTATGTTTGTTTTGCCTAGTTCTGTTCTAAATCACAGAAATAGGATAGTTCACTAGACATAATATTGCTAGCGTGGACATGAAACAGCAGAGAATATGTATGGGAAACAAGAAAAAGTGATACGACCGTGTTTTCCGTCCCTGACGCGTTTCGCCCAGAATATGCTTCCTCAGGGGGATCTGACTTTATACAATTTATGGTAGGTAGTAGGAAGGTCGGGTCTTAAATAGTGTATTCAAGACAGGTAGTTCCTAAGGTAGTGCTGATACACAAGTAGGGTTTATGTGGACTAACATAGTTGTTTGGTATCATATGATGAGGTATGAGGGTGAATGCAGGTATTCATCCAATGGTCTTATGCTCTTACAGGGTTACAGGTAGTAGTTATATGTATAAGACTTGGATACCAGCAAACAATGATTGAGGAGGGATATAGCGTTGCCTCATGGTTGGGTGCTCTGTGCTCCCTATTATTCCCTAATTCTTCTGCTCTCTGCTTCTCTCTGCAGCGTTGTTGGCACCATGTTTCACATCTGGTGGCAATGTCCCTGGATAAAGCGCTTTTGGACAGAGGTCTA
>NW_027317180.1:15497-22393 GCF_032062135.1 Pyxicephalus adspersus
TTCATGAAAACCTGTGACGCTTTTGGAACAGAAATCTAGAAATCAGTGTAACGCTCAGGTGGTTAACATTCATTTTTATTTTTTTACATTTTTTAAAACATTTTTTATCCAAATTTTTACGGATCTCGTTTTTTTTCGGGTCAGGTCTATCTGAATTCGAACAGTCATTTTCAAGTCGACAACCTAACCAAATATAAGGACAACCTAAATTCGAACACCAACACTATTCATGATCATTATTTATCTCTAAAACCTCTTAGAGATCCAAGGGACTTTTTAGGCAACAGATTTCTAATACTTCATCAGTAATATTTGTTTAAATAGATTTTATAATAAACATTATAAAAACATAGTATTTTATGGCAATCCAATACATAGATACAATCCACTTGTTCATATTTACTCAACACGTTTCACAGTTGCCTTCTCTACTTTTTCAGGAGTGAAAAGAAGGGGGGTGCATGATTGACTTTGTTTTTATAATGTTTATAATAAAAATGTATTTGAACAAGATTTACTGATGAAGTAGTAGAAAAGTCCCTTGGATCTCTAAGAGGTTTTAGAGGTAAATTATTGATTGTGTAAACATTTCTGATGTGATGTTGGCAGATGTAACACAATTGATCCAACCATAATAAATGTAACACTATATACACTTCATGATGTCAAGATCAGAATTCCCGAAGAGTGTATGCAGCAGTTTGTGGAATCTATGCCAAGAAGAATTACAGCAGTCCTGAAGGAAAAAATGGTCTCTGACCCTGTATTAGCAGGGTGTATCTAAAAAGTGGCTGACGAGGCCCGATTTATTAAGGATCTCCAAGACTGGAGAGGATACACTTTCATCAGTGAAGCTGGGTGATCCAGCAAACCTGGAATGGACCTGGTCCAGGATTGAAAACATTTGCTAACAAATACCAAATGACCTTTAGTAAATCCATTGCAGGTTTTCTGAATCACCCGGGTTCACTTATGAAAGTGTATATTCTCCAGTCTTAGAGAGCTTTCATAAATCTGACCCATTATGTGAACCGTATCACTTGCCTGACTATATGACATTCTAAAGTGTTCAGGTATTTCGCCAGTTTTGACATTCAAATCTCCCAGTCTGCTATTTGTAAGATAAAGGAGAACAGTACTGATTTATTAATTTTATTCTTTTACCTGTTGTTTAAGAATCAATCTGCTCCTATTAATTTGTAATCCTATATCTATCTATCTATCTATTATTGCTTCCTGTTGGTGTGGGAAGGGAAGAAGAAAAAGAATGACTTGAATGATTTCTTGCTCCTGCAAATCAATTGTTGATAAGTGAGTCAGTACGCACTTGTTTTATCTCATCTATCTCATCATCCTTATCTATAGATCATCTACTGTTTGTTGAGAGTATGTAAATCCATGAATACCTATAGGTGGCCACAGGTTCACTTAAACTTTGTTGCTTTTTCATTATGCCCGTAAAAGGATTAGGGCTGCGTACACTATTGCACACTAGTGCACACATTATCGTTGCTGGAAACAATTTTTCATGTTCGTTTCCTATTTGTGTACAGTTACATGCACTGAAAAACACATAAAACACATATAATGCATTTTTAATGCAATGTCATTCATCTCGCTAAAAAACTTAAATATATGGCATCAGGGTTTTAACAACAAACAGATAACAGTTATCACATTGAAATTATTGGTACTGAATAAATTATTTTCTATAGCTATAGTGTGGTAGAGCATGCCCAAAGCAAAATATATGTTTAAAAATAACATTCAGTATTTAGTTTTATTATATGCAAAGATACATTTTACAAAATTCAGTGCATCATAAACATCAAAAGTGATACATTTTAAATATCCCTCAAACAATACTTTAAAGTTAGTTATCTTGTATGTTCCACTATTTTAAACATATATAGGATACAAAAGATCCTCCAAAATCATGGCACAGAGAATTGCCAACATATTTCCCATGTACCGCTGTTGTTTAAGGGTAATGTATTCAAGGAATCTGTGTCACTTTATTGAGATATATCAACAGGAATAAAACAAGTATAGGAACAAAGAAGGAATTTCAAACAAATAGATGGACATCAAGGGACAGGGTCACACATCTGCCATCATGCATGTTGTCCATGTGTCAGGGGTAAACATGCTTCTTGTCAAGTTGCATACGGCACATGGTACAATTTTCACAGTACTGCTTAGGCCTAATTACCATTTTTAAATGTTATCTGTAACATACCAAAGCTCCACTTATAGGTCCTGATTTATTAAAGCTCCCCAAGGCTGGAGAAGATAAACTTTCATCTGTGAAGCTGGGTGATCCAGCAAACCTGGAATGGATCTGGTCAAGAATGGAAAACCTTCGCTAACAAATAGCTAATGACTTTCAAGAAATCCATTCCAGGTTTGCTGGATCACCCAGCTTTACTGATGAAGGTGTATCCTCTCCAGCCTTGGAGAGCTTTAATAAATCAGGACCATAAAATATAGATTTACATTAACTCAAGGATAAAGATCTTTATATTAGCCATTGGACTGCAAGTTGTTTCAGCTGACAATAACTATTACTTAATAAGTTCCCCTATTCTCGTGTGTTAACTTAACTGAACTGAGAACAATGATTGCTTGAATATAAAGGACCAAACAGTGAATATAAATGTAATTTCCCTGAATGTTTTAATATTTATAATCAGTGGAAAACAGTTATAGGTTTACTTAATCATACGACCTACTGTGTTTAGTCGTTTTTATGATGCACTCACAGCTCTGAAAATCTCTCGTGCTTTCTATTTCTCTGTTATTTCTGAGTTTCAATTTGTTGCTTCCTGAGTCATCTACCTATTTATTACACAGAGGTGTTGATGGTAATTCATCACTTAATAAGCAGCACAAAAGGGAAGTGGGGATTCTAGAAACTGAATTAGGAAAAAAAGGTGAGCAAGAGGTGCATAATTCACAAGTTGCCTGTGCAGAATTTCCAATATTTGGCAGCTGTAACAGCAAATCTATGTGTATTTTTTGCAGTGGTCGGCAGGTTTTCGGACCTCACGGACTTCTAAATTTACGGAATCCAGGGCACGCATGCTCCGGGAGCTGTGTGTCACTCAAAGGGGAAGAAACTTCCCCCAGAGTGACGTCATGATGCCAGAACCCCCTACTCTCCCATCGTAGGCTCATTCGATTTTTTTATTTATTTAATTTATTATTTTGACATGATTTTGTGTCTCAAACTTTATTATACTCTTACTATTATATTATACTGTAAAATATATTTTCATGAAAAACAATGTACCGCTTTTAGACATATAAAACCGGAAAGAAATGAACCGCTAGGGAGGTTAAGAGGCTATTTCCTAATTGGCCGGTGGAAGGGGCGATACTGATAAGACTTGGAAGAGCAGGCACACCCGGGCTCAGAACTGCCCACATAAAACCGGAAAGAAGTGAACCGCTAGGGAAGTTAAGTCCCAGAGATTATTTTCTGCCATGAATTCTGTATGCATATGCATGCGATTTGAGGCAAAATACAGATTTAATTATTACCTTTTATTTACATGGCAGCAACATGCAGTGCTGACAAAACGTATGGTAAATTTTACTTATAAACCCCTTTGAAATATAAATATATTGCCAAATTGCACTGCAGTGTCAAACACATGTACATTTTATATAATAGCTGACTAATATTTTATACAGTCTACTTTCTTGGCAGCTGTAGAATCCACACAATTTGTGATTTTCCTTTCTGAATGTTAATAGCCTACAATTGTCAGCCAAAAAAAGTCATCTTATTCTCTGGAACAATAGAATGAAATGTGCCTGGCATATCGCAGTGGCACCGCTCATATGTCCTTGCTGTTTTTCTCCTAATTAGCTGATGTCTTCTGGAGAGTTTCAGACGGTTTTGGCAGAAATGAGTGGAGCATTCTTTAAAGATGTGTCTCTTGCACAACTATCAACAGAAAGGGACTTGGATGTTGCAGTCCTAAAGGAGAAAGAGATGAGAACAAGTCAGGTAATTATGTGTTTAACCTAACTGCTCTCAGCAATCAGCATTTATTCAAGCTGGGTTTGGAGTCAGAGAGGTTTTGGCTGCCTTCACTTCCCCAGGTAGTTAGAATGGCACATCAATTGAATGGCAAAGTTATTGTTCTTTGCTTTGAAATAACTCATTATTGTGGTTTAAAGGAAATGTGATGTCTTATAATTTTTAAGTGTACATCCCTGGCCCAGGCATCACATGGACTTTCCTTTGTTTAAATGCCTCACGTCCCTGATAGCTGGAATCTGCAAACCAAACATCACATTCCCCATACAGTGCAGACTAGTGTTGATCAAATAACTCACTATTCGATTCGACAGTTATTCGATCGAATAGTGAGATATTGTTTGGGTGATCGAATGCCAAATTTGAACACCATTGAAGTCAATGGTGGGAAAATTCGGGTTATTTTTAGGGACTAGTTGTATGTGTCCTTGGATAGAGTTTCTCTATCCAAGAACACGGGGCACTAGATGTGATGAATGGGGAAACTTGTCCCCATTCAACCTCTAGTGCCCGGGGATCGCGGGGATACAGGTAAGTAAAAAAATATGCATTCGGACCATAAGACGCACCCTGATTTTCCCCCCACTTTAGGGGGAAAAAAAGTGCGTCTTATGGTCCGAAAAATACGGTACTTCAATTCCTAAGCACACTCCCAATGATTTAAATGGAAGCTTCCAAGCATGGGTGCAGATTGATAAAGTCTTTCTTGATGGGCCACAGACAGCAGTTGTAAACTTTTCTCAATATACTCAAAACTAAAAATAATGGTTATGGTTGGCCTTTACTTTTCCACTATGACAGGAATCTAATTTTTGAGAGGTGTATTACTAAAATACATATAATGACCTACATATCCTGCATATTCTTTGTTGTGAAGTTTTAGTAAAATGTGAAGAAGATTTGTTGGACGTTATTGTCTTTTAGAACCATTAAAACACACTGTGCATGTAAATAATATGAACTCTTCTATTGCCCTAAAACCAAAGGGAGTTACTCAACATCATTGATTTCTGTCTTCCAGGCTCTATTTCTGTTTGAGTTGCTGTCTAATAAAACAACGCTGGAGAATCTGCTGAGGTAATGTGATACACAATTTAGTGTTGTAATATTTTCAAGAGTAATCATTACATAATTACATAGTGAGTTAGGTTGAAAAAACGACATAAGTCTATCAAGTTCAACCCATAGGGAAATAAACATATCCCAGATATAAAACCCTATGGGTTGGTCCAGAGGACGGCAAAAAAAAAAAAAAAAAAACCTCCAACAGGGGAGAAACATTTCTTCCTGATTCTTGTTACCTTTACCTTAATACCTAGTTATATTATGTGCTTCTAGAAAGCATCCAGCTTTTTCTTAATCTCCTTAGCGGTAATGCCGAGTGTGGCTCGGGGTTAATTATCCATACCAAAAGTGGCAATTGCACTTGGGGTGCAATTGCCAGGGAGTTTAAACAGCTTACCTGGTAAGTGGTACTCCTGGCGCCCTTGAGCAATGCCCGGCATCTTCTTCCCCTGGCGATGTGGGCCGGGCATCTGTGTAACCTGACGATGCCCAGTTGGCATCTGCCTCCCCGGCCTGTGAACGTTGGGGACGTGAGACTAGGGAAAGCAGATGCCGGCTGGGCATCTGCAAGTGGGCGTGTGACTGGGGGGCGGGACCATGCGTCTGGGAAGCGGGACCAGGCGGGAAATTTAAAATACTAAGTATTACACTTTTACATTTAATAATAATTAATATTCATACCGCCAGTGAGGTTAAAGCAATTTATAGTAGTTGCTGAAACTACTTCCTGAGGGAGACGATTCCACATTTTTACAGACCTTAGTGGGTAGTTGGGAAGGGAGTTCTCTATATGGACCATTTATAATTTCATACAAGGACTAACTATGTCTTATAGGATTTTATATCTGGGATATGAATATTTTCCTAGTGGTTGAACTTGATGGACTTATGTCTTTTTTCATCCTGACCTACTATGTAACTATGTATGTGATCATATCCCCCTTATACGTCTCTTCTCAATGGAGAATAGATTCAGTTCAGCTAATCTCTCCTCATAGCTGAGCTCCTCCATTCCTTTTTATTACATCCGGAACTGTTGCACTCAGAAACCGATTGGACATTTTGCTTAGGAGAAGGATGTAACCTGCTTAGTTGCTCTGAGAAGCAGTACCATTTTATTAAAGTCTTCTTCTCCATTCCATTTCTTCTTCCCTCTCCTCCTCTTCTTTTCTTTTACTCCCCACTACCCAACCGTATTCCATTCTACTTCTTCCCTCCCCACACACACTTTTCTATTCTCTATTTTTTACTACTTTCTTCCCCTTATTTCTTCTGGCCACCTTTCCTCCCCTCTACCATTTCCCTGCTCTTGGCTCCTTTCTTCTTTCCTACTCTTTTATTCTTTCTCTTACCCTACTTGTTTCCCCTCTCCTTCTCTCCATTGCTCCCCCCTTCTACTTCTCCCTTATCCCCATCTACCCCCCTTAAAAGTTGCCAGTAGAGAGTCTACCTAACTCTTCTTTTCTAGTACAGGACAGTTGGTGAAAGGTATTACCTGTGAGCAAATCGACAACATTATTGATTCCCGCCATTTCAAGCTCATTGAGAAGAACCTGCTGTTACTTTCTCCATTTCAGGTGACATAGTTCTAACTAAATAATTAAATGGAATAGTATCTCAAACAATATCAGAGTTCATAAACCACCATTATTGAACTGATTCCTGGTAACCTTTAACATCTAAGAAAAAAAGGTTTATTTACTGATGCATCAGTTTATCAATAAATAGCTACGTCTGCAATATGTTGGCAATAGGTGTACTTCAGCCATCAAGAAACAGGGCA
>NW_027317181.1:0-3009 GCF_032062135.1 Pyxicephalus adspersus
TTTTTCCTTTTTGCTAAGTAAGACTACAATGTTACTAGTGGAATTTAAATTCCAAGCCTAGAAATCATAACTCCTGGATGAGTAATGTTCTGCCTTTCAAAATGTTGCTTTCCCTGTAGCACTTCATGAGTTATTGATGATGCTAGATGAAGATGGAGATTCTGATGTCGCTGAGGATACTTCCACCTGGCAAAGCCCTCCTTGTTCTGAGAACTGGGAAGAAGGTAAAGATGTTACTTGTACATAGCAAGAAATAATCAAGAGATGCTAATCTCATGACAGACTATTAAATCCTATCCACATGAATATATCGTTTTAGGTAAATATGCATTGACTGTAAATCCAATAATCAGTCCTTTAGATTCAACTGCATCTGAAAAGAATCAGGAACATAGTTTTTGTTTTTTGTATTTTTGTTGTTATACTGCAGAACCACTGCACACCAGATCACAAAGTAAACTCACTCCAGGCTGTAGCTCCTTTTGACTTGTCTGGTCAGTTCTTTTCTTCAATGAATGTAGATAGCATAGCAAGACTTCACTTGATGAATCCTGGTGTTCTCCGTTCAGCTACAGAACTTCCATCAATGCAGATCCCACCTTCAATTAAAGTGTTGATACCTCATTGGAAAAACATACAATGAACCTCAAATGGTGTAAAACCAATTATTAAAAGGACATGTGTGCCATTATTGAAGAGCAGTAACAACACATTTTTCAAAAGATTAGTGCTAGAATCGCAGGCAGGGGCGGAGGACTCCAAGTTTTATTATAAAAAAAAAAAAATAGTGGCTGTCGGTGTACCCCAAAGGATTTTAAATTTTGCAAAGTTAAATCTGACTTGCATTTGTCAGACAGCACAGCCAGAAAAGCAACATCTGTTGGGGGTTTACATCTACTTTACCAAAATTAAATGACTTTTTTTGATAAAGCCCAACTTCCAACGTTGCTTTTCATAACTTTATTTAACTTTCTATGTTTGCATTAGTGCTGCTGATCCCATATAGAATCTGTGCAACTGCTTTGGTCTACAGGTGCACACACTCCAGCAAACAGGATATGAAAGTGTGGCATTCTAACAAGTCCAGGGAGTTTCTGCAACAGTTACCAGAATTACTGGTGATGCTCTAGCACTGTGCCTGAGCAATTTCTTGCAACATATAAATAACATTTATAATTCCTAGGATGTCACTAGAAGGTTTGTAGGATCTAGACAATCCAAATAGAACCTTACAGGTTACTTATCAATAGGTAAGAGTGTGTGTACTCCAAAAACTGAGGGACCACCTAGGGAGGAACTATAAAAACATTTACACACATGCATTAGAACTAAGGAAAAATTATAAAATGTTTCAGCCGGATTCAGTGTCCAGTTTTCCATGGACCTAAAGTTGGAAAGATGGCAGCTGCCAATTTCTATCCTTGTGACAGCATGGCTACGGGACATGTAGATGTGCAAGTGGCATCCATCTTGGCTTTGGTAGGTGTGTTGGTTTTTGGCATCTTCGGCCCAAACATGACAGGACTTTGTTCTAGGAACATAACATGCCTACTAGCCTCTCTGGTTTCCATTTGACATTGTAGATATGTACTTGGTAGAGCCACAGTTAGTGGTCTGGGGGTTCTGCTTTCTCGTTCTGGTCTTGTCATTGTAATGTGAGAGAATCTGTACCTTGTCTAATCATGAACATATTTTTTCCTCTAAGGATTGGATACAGAAAGTTCTCCCCCTGCCTTGATTCAATATGGGAACTACAATCAGAACAGTGGTGGTCCACCCAGGTTAGCACCAGTTATTAGTAAATCTAGTTGGTCTACACTCTGTAAATATAGTTATAGGCTTATGCATGCTGGCTAACCTTCCTGTGTAAGACACTGCTTTCATTTCTGCCCAATATATGCAGTTGCACAGGGTAGCATGGTAGAGTACCCCTAGCTACTTGTCTTGCAGATTCAGATGTAAGTCTGGTGCCGATGTTTATCTCCTCTGGCTTCAGGTATCAGACTTCAAAGCTGACTTTTGCCATGTACTGAACCTGGTAGCCTAAATACCCACGGTGCCTTGTGCTTCTCATATAATGGCAAATAGGTGTGTATCATCTAAATAAATGGTAATATTTGGAGGTATAATTTGTTAGCTTTTGTGTGTGTGGTTTTTTTTTTTTTTTTTTTTTTTTTTTTTTTTTATCTATTTACTTTCAAGACTTAAATCCTTTGAACACAATCATTTTTTTTTCCTTGATTTCTCCAGTGTCACAGCAAACCCAAGTCAAGGAGGTAATACCCATAATGGAAATCCTATTTTGAAGAAAAATAATCCTTGGGGTACTAGTCAAGGTATGAATAACTGACAATACAATTGTGTCCTAAGCAGCATTGTAAAATTTAAAATGCTCCAGAACAGTCTTGATGGCTAACTTCATGGAAAATCATGGCCAGCACTAAATATCTGCCATTAATTAGGAAAAACCCATGACAAGTATCTTCATGCTGATTTTGGGCAGCCAATTGGATTAAAAATTGGGACCCCTTCATATTAAAAAATCAAACAAATTTGTAACCATGTCAGACATCCATGAACAACCATAATGCCAAACTAATGTAGTTTTTGAAAGGATACATTTATATCAAACATAATTGCAATTAAAAATGACAAAACTTTAATGATTCTGGGCTAGTGTTTTCAGGAAAGCAACTGTTCATTACTGAGCAAGCACAACAACCCTATTGGTCACTTTAAATAGTGTCCAGGCTATAGCACCATAAAACAAATATACCACATTGTGTGCACCTACTGTAAATGTGAATGTCAAATCCGTAATGATGTAGACCAGTATTTCTCAACCAGATTTTGGTGGTTCGGTAAACCCTGGTGTCCTTGAGCAACCTCCTGATATCAGTTTGGAGGTTGAACTGACACCAATGATCACTTTGGTCATTGTGTAGACTGCCTTCCTTAATGTGATGTGAATGTAGATATAACTCCCAACATTAACTTATTTTTTAGTAG
>NW_027317181.1:4579-16190 GCF_032062135.1 Pyxicephalus adspersus
TTTTTTTTTTTTTTTTTTTTTTTCCCCCCAGCATACACTGAACCCGGTAGCTTAAATTGCCCATGCCTCCCTGTGCTTGTCAAGTAATGGGCAAGAGGTGTATCAAATGGTCTTATTTGTAGGCCCCTAAATCTTCAAACTCTTGATCTATTCACTTTTAGTCTTTTGAATACTAAAATCAATTTGAAGAAAGTTGTTTGTACTGTACTCAGTTCCCCTAGTGCAACAGCAAAACAAAGTCAAGCCAGAAACTTCCACAGCAGTACGCCCATATGGGAAATCTAATCCTTGGGGCACACAGCAAGGTATGTACAACTTACAAGGCAATTGTTCAAAGCATCATTGAAAACTGTAAAATTCTTCAGAACAGTCTTGTTGTCTGTAGATGTATGACTAACTTGAAAAGATTGATTTAGAACACAAACTTAGTTTGTAAATTTTTGAAAATGCATGAAAGGCCCTAATGATTCTAGTCTAATGTTCACAGAAAACAAGCCTATTAGTGAAGGAGTGGTGTCCAGACTAGAGCACCATAACCTAAATATACCACATTGGGTACATCTACTGTAAATGCAGGATCATGGACCCCCTTGGAGCATCACCACCCAATATACAGCGCAATACTGATATACTTGTCTCATCCAGGCCAGATACAGCCTAGCTGGTAGAATTAGGCATATAGGAGTTGGAGAAAAGATAGATGTCATGTCCTGACCTGTTTTGCCTATAGCTGCTTCCTCAGAGGACTTTGGGACATCCAACAATGGCTGTATACAGAAGAAATATTTTGCATAAAGCTTAATAAACACTTCCTATTATCAACATTGTATAACCGTGTCTAAATTTGTTTAATACACTGCTGCATCAAAAATACCCTTCTGTCTTTTCATTTGTCATTAATAAAATCAGTTGATAAATCAGCCACTATCCACCTATAACTCAAACATTACCTTCTTAGTTTTAGTGGATGACGAGCTGCAAAATGTATTTTTTTTTTTTTATTTAGGTCAAGGTCAGAGTTCCACTACTCCTAAGACTGGGAATTCACATGAATCAGACTGGCCAAGGTAAGGTTTGTTACTGCTGCAGTTAATTTTTGGTGAATTTTATTTCAGGACTTTCATATCTCAGTAACATTTTATGATGTCTGTACTGTAACTGTTAGAGCAGCAACTACAGAACACCCCCTCCGGCATGGGCTTCTACAGGTCCTGCTTTGTACTGCCTAGAGAAATCTGTGCATTGGCTTGCTCAGAAAATATTCTATTGAACTTCTGGTCCTTTAATGTAACATAGCTTGGACTATTTGTATTTTAATTTTAAAAGCCATTTGTGATATCTAAGGATCCGAGCCAGTTTAGGTCATAAGTGTATTCATGGCAACCCTATCTTGTTTCTACATGAAGGTTGTGAGCCTTTGACCTTTATTCAGGCTGAGATTGACTTTGTGAATAACCATTTTTATATACCGGAATCTCTTCCAATACTTGTTGATAGGCAAGGTTCCCAGTACTTGGCATAATCTTGATTTTTGGTTAAATTTGAGGACCCATATACCATGTTAGACCTAGAAGCCAGGGACCATGTAAAGAGAAATGAGTGACTAGGCAGCAACAGTGTCTGAAATTCAATTGCTTAAAAGGCTTTTATTTTTTTATTTTTTTCCCCATAGCCTTGGGCGTCAGGGTGGCAATGGACGTCGAGGTGGCAATGGGCGTCGGGGTGGTAATCGAGGTGGCAATCAGGGCAGCAATCGGGGCAAGAATCGTCAGCATTACAAATGATGGTTTGCACTGCAGTAAAGTGAGTATTGACTGACGTATTCTAACTTTCTTATATGAAACCACTGCTTTCTGCAAGCTCTAAACACTGCAGTTTTTATATCACCATGAGTTCATAAACTTCTACTTTAAATATGTTGCAGGGACAGAATCAGAATAACCCATCCAGAAGATAAAAGTTTAACCTCCCTGGTGGTATTCCTGACTGTGGCTTGGGGTTAACTTTCAGTAGCAAAAGCAGTAACCCTGAGCCACACTTGGGGTGGCATTTTAAAGCATTTACCTGGTCCCTATGAGCCTGCAGCATCCTCCAGTCAAGCCCACCTGGCATCTGTGCCCCTGCCCTCACATTCCCAGCATGATGAACGGGATGTGAGCATGTGGGGGTGGTGCACTGGGGGGGTGTGACCGGGGTGGAAAATTTAAAACAACCTTTTATAGCCTTTATAGTCAAAATTACTAACCTAATCAGACCACCCGGTAGGTTAGCTCATATTTCATAGTACTTTATACCACCCAGGAAAATACAATAACGCAGTAATTCAGGGCAACAAAGATCAGGTGAGATGGTATTGGTGGGCAGTTCAGGAACTGCTGTTAGGTTAAAAAAAATTGCTGCTTTAAAATGCCAGGGTAGTGCTGGTCTGTATGGCTGTATACCATGTTGGCATATACAGAAACCCACCAAAGCCTAGGATACACTACCATATCACATGAAGATTTTACTCTTTTGTCCCTTAGATCAAGAACCAGATATATTGTGTAATCATTCTATATAGATCTGATTTAATGATTAGTCATCTGACTTGGCCACCATTCAGTGCACTTGGCACTACCCTGGCCCACTATGTGGTCTATTTCAGATTATAGAAATCTATCCCTGCCATGAAAATGCTATCTGTGTCAAAGATCCCAAAAGTTCCTAAATCTTCCTGTCTGACACTCCCAGGACCAGAATGGAATGAAAAATGGTCACAACGGGAACATATACTGAAAACAAAAGCTGACAAGTCAGATTATATACACTTGAACATATTTGTCAAAAGACCATACCATAACACATTTTATATTCACGTTGGCACAACAGATGCTGTGATAATGATGTATTCATTTTTTTTTTTGAAAAATGGTCACAACGGGAACATATACTGAAAACAAAAGCTGACAAGTCAGATTATATACACTTGAACATATTTGTCAAAAGACCATACCATAACACATTTTATATTCACGTTGGCACAACAGATGCTGTGATAATGATGTATTCATTTTTTTTTTTTTTTCTTTTTTTCTTTTTTGTTTAGGGTTGGAATTTTGCAAACAAAATTCTTTCTGTGGTCCTGAGCAGCTATATTTTTAGAGTTGGATTTTACAAATTTATTTTTCTGCTTTTTTTTATATTTTTTTTTTTTTTTTTTTTTTTTTCTTGACTGCTTTATTTTATTCTACTAGTTTTTAACTTTTTAACTAAAAAAAAATGTGGTTAAATGCTCTTGGAAGCCTACTCTGCACAGCTAGGCTTCCAAGACCTTAAGGCAAAAAATGGGATTGTAAAAGCCTGTACAGACTTCTGCAAAAGCATGAACAGGCTTTCATAGGCATTTGGAAGGCCAAATGTAACCCTAGAAGCTAAATGAAGCTTCTGAACAAATGCTTGTGAAAGCCTGCACAAAACCAGACCCTTATATTTAAGTTGTTTGCAGGCTGTAAAAAAATTTTTTAAATCCGACCAAAAAATAGTTGCAAACATTAACCCGTTTTACTCTTTTGAGTATCTACTTTAAATATTGATTTTGTATTTGCCTTAAATGTGGATTTTTACAGTTAATGTCTATTACTGAAAATAAATCCATTTTACACTTTCAGAAACTTGATTCTTTCTTGCCTGACTGTTTTACTCGATGCCATCACTCTTGTAATTCACAAATCCCTCCCACATTGCACAGCCACTGGTTTGTCCCAAGTTTGCAGCTATCTGTTCTTCACGATACACCAGTCTGCTCATTGGACTATCATGACAATGAGCTGCGATGCCAAAGCTCTTCCTGTGTTCTAATAAAATCCTTCCTAACCAATTTTTAGCAAGTTGATATCCTAGATTGTAAATCTGTTTTCTGACTTTGTAAACCACACACTCTGTTTGAGAAATGCAAGAATGTATGAATCCTGTCTCTGGGACTTTAGTTGGGACACTTCTGGTTTAAACTAAATATATTTCAATAACCTACTAACCACATGGTTAGCTCATTTACATTCTGTTCACCTTGTAAAAAAATAACTAAAATTCAATTTTCCAGTAGTCATATTACAGGATTTAAATAGCTCCAGCATATTATGTAATGCTGTACATTAAATGTTGCAAGTGACACTGAAGTAGGAGAGGACATTAGTTCCCCTTAAATGTTTGAAAATGTCTTTAATCATAAATGGGAAATGTGTCCAACATTTATCAAAAAAAGGAAAAATGTTGCTGTTGCACGTGTGCAGTACCACTCCAGTGTACAGTGTTCTATAATACAATGGTGTTATGCCCGTAATTGCTGCTTTAGGAACATGGTACCTATTTAGGGCTATACAGATATTAGACAGATAACAGAGCAATAATGTGTGCATGGTGAGCCTGATTGCATGAATTTTTTTTTTTTTTTTTTTTTTTTTTTTTATTCAAGTTGTACTTCATAACAGTCTTCCTACTTAAAACTTGGTTTTGTCGGTTCACATTTTATGTGCATATAGTCCAATAAGTGGACCATTCACTAAGGTGTAGGCTGCCATTTCATGTTTGAAATCCTGCTGGTCTCAACATATTACATGCTATACATTAACTAACTAGAGGGTTGCAAATGAGACAGACAAGGGAGGAAGAGATCACCCTGCCCAGGAGAGCTATAATCTAAAAGGTGGGGAAGCTCCCTTGTCAGTCCACATAAAGGAAAATAAATTGGTCCATGCACATAGATTAGTGTAAATTTGGCCTAAGCAGATAAATCTGTTTCTCTGCCTTGTTTTAACTTGTGTTTGAACACAATTCTTTGAGCTAAGAATACCTTGTGATATTAGGGATAACTTTAATGCCTGATCTTACCTTTTAAATATAAACGAAGACAAGGCAAATTTTTTTTTAAAATAAAACAGACCAGGGCCATAAAATTCCCCTTTATCAGATATTTCTTGATCTGACAACCAGCACATCCTTCCAGTCTATCTAGTTTACAACACCCTATTGTAAAAGTTGGGAGTTTTGTGTCTCCAGGAGTCGTAAAACTCAGAGGGCTAGTAGATTGGCCTCTGACTGACCTCTGAGCTGTATTCTGAAACCCATTTATTAATCTTTATATTGCCAATATACTATTCTTTATATAGTAGTTGGATCATTATGGTGAGCATTTTGAGACCAAGAACTATTCTCCTAGGCCTCAGGAAAGCCTGTGACCCATAAGTCCCAGACATGCATAGTTTGGTCTCTGTGAACTCAATCTGGGGGTTGGCAGTTCATAAAACCTGTATTTATGGAATTGTTAACCCCCAACGTTCTAATTCTGTCTGTATTTCCACACAACAAGTGTTACATTTTTTTACATTGACATTTATTTTACGTTGTAGGCCTATAATTCTTAGGCATAACTCACTGAGATATGTTCAATATTTATTACATTTATTAAACTTTAACAAAAATCTGTAAGTGACATAATATAACTGTACAGTAGCATGTATGCTATATATATTCATTCTATAAAGATTTGTTTGTATTGGACTCAATACAGCTATTTTGTATTGAATCCAATACAAAATTATTTGAATTTCCAGCCCTAGATTGTAAATCTGTTTTCTGACTTTGTAAACCACACACTCTGTTTGAGAAATGCAAGAATGTATGAATCCTGTCTCTGGGACTTTAGTTGGGACACTTCTGGTTTAAACTAAATATATTTCAATAACCTACTAACCACATGGTTAGCTCATTTACATTCTGTTCACCTTGTAAAAAAATAACTAAAATTCAATTTTCCAGTAGTCATATTACAGGATTTAAATAGCTCCAGCATATTATGTAATGCTGTACATTAAATGTTGCAAGTGACACTGAAGTAGGAGAGGACATTAGTTCCCCTTAAATGTTTGAAAATGTCTTTAATCATAAATGGGAAATGTGTCCAACATTTATCAAAAAAAGGAAAAATGTTGCTGTTGCACGTGTGCAGTACCACTCCAGTGTACAGTGTTCTATAATACAATGGTGTTATGCCCGTAATTGCTGCTTTAGGAACATGGTACCTATTTAGGGCTATACAGATATTAGACAGATAACAGAGCAATAATGTGTGCATGGTGAGCCTGATTGCATGAATTTTTTTTTTTTTTTTTTTTTTTTTTTTTATTCAAGTTGTACTTCATAACAGTCTTCCTACTTAAAACTTGGTTTTGTCGGTTCACATTTTATGTGCATATAGTCCAATAAGTGGACCATTCACTAAGGTGTAGGCTGCCATTTCATGTTTGAAATCCTGCTGGTCTCAACATATTACATGCTATACATTAACTAACTAGAGGGTTGCAAATGAGACAGACAAGGGAGGAAGAGATCACCCTGCCCAGGAGAGCTATAATCTAAAAGGTGGGGAAGCTCCCTTGTCAGTCCACATAAAGGAAAATAAATTGGTCCATGCACATAGATTAGTGTAAATTTGGCCTAAGCAGATAAATCTGTTTCTCTGCCTTGTTTTAACTTGTGTTTGAACACAATTCTTTGAGCTAAGAATACCTTGTGATATTAGGGATAACTTTAATGCCTGATCTTACCTTTTAAATATAAACGAAGACAAGGCAAAATTTTTTTTAAAATAAAACAGACCAGGGCCATAAAATTCCCCTTTATCAGATATTTCTTGATCTGACAACCAGCACATCCTTCCAGTCTATCTAGTTTACAACACCCTATTGTAAAAGTTGGGAGTTTTGTGTCTCCAGGAGTCGTAAAACTCAGAGGGCTAGTAGATTGGCCTCTGACTGACCTCTGAGCTGTATTCTGAAACCCATTTATTAATCTTTATATTGCCAATATACTATTCTTTATATAGTAGTTGGATCATTATGGTGAGCATTTTGAGACCAAGAACTATTCTCCTAGGCCTCAGGAAAGCCTGTGACCCATAAGTCCCAGACATGCATAGTTTGGTCTCTGTGAACTCAATCTGGGGGTTGGCAGTTCATAAAACCTGTATTTATGGAATTGTTAACCCCCAACGTTCTAATTCTGTCTGTATTTCCACACAACAAGTGTTACATTTTTTTACATTGACATTTATTTTACGTTGTAGGCCTATAATTCTTAGGCATAACTCACTGAGATATGTTCAATATTTATTACATTTATTAAACTTTAACAAAAATCTGTAAGTGACATAATATAACTGTACAGTAGCATGTATGCTATATATATTCATTCTATAAAGATTTGTTTGTATTGGACTCAATACAGCTATTTTGTATTGAATCCAATACAAAATTATTTGAATTTCCAGCCCTTCCTGAGAAACTCCTGGAAACCCTGGAGATCGTCTCTGCAGTCACTGGCTGCAGATCGAAGAAAGAAGACGTGTCCTAAGGAGCTGCAGGGACGCCGGGGGGGATTTTTGTTTTTAGCGACCCCCGAGTGTGACTCAGGATTACCGCTTTTTGCATGGTAAATCCACCGAGTCAGTCAAGAATACCACTAGGGGAGGTAATGACTAGAACAAGGGCATTTTGGAAGTGTCCACAAAGCATCATATTCCATGAGGAGACAGCCCCCACCCTGCTGTCATTGGATTGTTGTATTTGTCCCACCTCCGTGGTTGGCATAGAAAAAGCCATGTAGGCCTAGCAAATGGATCCCTCACAGATACCATCTTGTTGCTAAGGACAACTACACTGACACATTGAGCCAGTGCAGGGAGCCCAGTGACTCATAATAACTAATTCATTTCTATTGTAGCTATGGTGGTGGCACTAAAAATGTAACTACGTATACTGGTTTTTGTTTTAAAGATTCACTCAACAGCTTATAGCTGTTAGAGGCTGCTCACTAGAAGTCAGTAAAATCTCCAAAAACTTCTGCAGATGCAAACATAGGCTAATAAGGTATAATATAGATAAAACTCTATAATCTAATAACATCCTCTGACCACATCCTCTTCCTTCGATCTGTCCCCCGGCGAGTGTGCTGACGTTCCTCGGGAGTTCCCGGTGACGGTGCGTGTGGCCGCCACTAGAGGCGCGGCTGAAATTTCAAATTATTTTGTATTGCATTCAATACAAAATAACTGTATTGAATGCAATACACTGGATTTATATGTCTAAAAGTGGTACATTGTCTTTCATGAAAATGTATTTTACAGTATAATATATTAGTATGAGTATAATAAAGTTTGAAACAGAAAATCATGTCAAAGTTTATTATTACATTTATTTTTTTTTACTTTATTAATTTTATTATTCTGACATGATTTTTTGTTTCAAACTTTATTATACCATTATATTAAACTGTAAAATACAATTTTATGAAGGACAATATAGCACTTTTAGACATTTGGACAGAAACGATCTGCCCAGAAGGTTAAGAATTGTAGTTAGTGATGTGTCATATTAAAATTGGGGATAAATGTATTCTGTATGTATAAGGTGATAGGTTGCACTTTGCATTATCGTATGATTCTGGTCAGAAATGCACACAAATATGATGTGCTGGGTCACTGTTAATTTTTTTAATGGCACCCCAAACACCTTACCACAGCACATTAATATTATTAATAAACAGGATTTATATAGCGCCAACATATTACGCAGCGCTGTACATTAAATAGGGCATGCAGCGACACACTGCTGCGTTTTGTAGTGTGTAGAATGCACAATTTTGTGTGGTGCTAATACCACAACTCCCGGCATAGCAGGCCCTAAGGTGATTTATTATGTCTCCTGTCACCACCTATGAAGTCACACACCTGGAGAAATGTTTTATTTCTTTAAACACACAAATTATCATGAAACTTCATATGTCACCATTATTCATATTAGACCTCACAAACTGAAGCCCATGTGAAGTATTGACACCTGGAAACGTTCTAAAATGTCATAAAATAAAAGTGTGGCCATGATTGCCATATACTACATAACAGCCACAGTACACAGCACGGCTGCCTCAGGGGGCGGGGACTCCTCTCTCCTGGGTACACGGCTTCACTTTCCCGCCCGCGGCCATTACAGGGGGAGGAGCCGTTGTGTGGAGCCGTTGTGTGGAGAGGAGAGCGGAGCTGCTTTGAGGTAATGGCGGCCATTACACAGGGCCTGGAATTGTCTGAGGGAGCCCGGGGAGGTGCAGGCCGAGTGCCTATAGAAGTGTGCAAGGACTTTATAATAAACCAGGACGTTATATTATATATGTATTTGTAAAACGTTTGTTTTCTATACATTTACCGGAAGAGTTTATAAAGCAGCGCTGAAGTTTGTTTCTGTAGAAGACGTTGTGATATGAGTCTGCTGCTGATCACTAATTTGCTGCAGGTTCTGATCATCGGATCAATAAACATCTACACATGGGGGTTTATTATTACTGGGTAACTAGATAAATTATGGCTGCAGAACTAAGCCTAAAAAATTTGCATCCAGGCAGTTCATTTATTGCAGGACAGGCGATGTCTTATCTGCAATACCATATCCTTACCTCCATGATGGCAATTTTTTACATGCATCACCTGTCTCCCAGGTTTATTGCTTTTGCCAATCTGGATAATGTAAATCCTACACAGGTACATAGGGGTCTATTAAAGTGGACCTGTCATTAAAATAATCCCACTTAGCTTTTCTTCCGCAGAGCCCTCAATGGCTCTACAATTAACGTCTATTTGGTTTCGCATGGTCCTGGATTCTTTCTGCGGAGTAACACCGGGCACCGCCATCGTTTTCATTCATCTTCCGCCTGATGTGCAGGCAGCAAGTCCGTGCTTGCTATATAGATCACCCTGCTGCATGCTAAAGTATTAGAAATGGTGCAAACCGGTAATTAAAGTTCGTATTAGGCATGGTGTTATATCTTGGCAAAAAAAAAAAGAAAAACATGACCTGCTTGTATTTATTTTTTCATATAATGAATTACATGTTTTTTTTTTTTTTTTGGACAGGTGGAATCATGGATTACATTGTCTGTCCATTTAATTCAGATCACCAGGTTCGTGGAACAGAGTTGCGAATGCATTTAATGACCTGCCAGGTATGTGTATTTATGATTTTTATTCATACAAAAATATGTGCAAGTCTTTATTCTTTTTTCATGTTGATGATAATTTCCAGGAACAGTATGGGTCTGATTCATTAATGCTTTCCAAGACTAGAGAAGATAACTTTTGTGGGAGAACTTGGGTGATCCAACAAACCTGGAATGGATCTGGTCCAGGATTGAAAACATTTTTTCAAATAATTTTAACAAATCCATCCCAAGTTTCAGACTTCTTAAAATATCACCACACTGCTAACCAGGCAAGTGAGGTAAATTGATATAGAGAAAATAGATTGCCTTTGTTTTGGAACCATGGATGCCTAGAAAAAAATCTTAAGGTATCAAGGGTGCCATGAACTTGAATAGTGGAGAACCAAAAATATAGCTTGGGTGATTCTTGATCATTGCATTAGGCGATTTACACACGTCAGATGATTCTCGTTCGATAAACGCATCAGAGCTGATAATCGACGAGAATCTGGCATGTGTACAGGACTCGTTGCTGGATCCGTCCTGGAGGTTCGATGAACGATCGTAATGAAAGTGAAGGGTAGAGAGCGCAGCAGGGTGCTGCTTCATTGTTCTCCCCCTTCATGGAGCAGAACGGCGAAGTATGTACAGCGCTCGTTCATGTATCGTGCAGTTGTTTGCCGTTGGAAAGGATCGTGAATGGTCCTTTCCAACGACGGTTATTGAATGTGTGTACAGTCTTAGTTGTAAGCTAGATTTATTTTGGTAATTTGTTTTGTTTTATTTTAGAGCAAACAAGAAAATGTACAACCTGGGGTGTCAAGTCAACAAACCTCAAAGAAGAAAACTAAATGGATAGCCTTGTCTCTTAAACAGGATAAAGAGGAGGAGGCGAGGAGATGGGACCAAGAGATTTATGTCTATAGTATGTACCAATTCTTTTTCTCATTAGATTATTCTGGTTTTAGTAGTCATTTTATAATGGTAAAAAAATATATATACATCTTGTTTTGCTAAAGATAATGCAGCCAAAAAAAGATTAACATGACGAATAATGAATACTGGATCCCCATTGCCCTCAATTTTTTTTCATATTCTAGTACAGTGTTGCTCAACCAGGGTTCCTCCAGAAGTTGCTAGGAGTTCCATGAGCAATTTGGTCAGATTAAGTGTCGCTAATGATCTTATTTGGCTATCTGTAAGGGTGCCATTCTTCTCACTGGTCAGTCATATAAGGGACATTCTTCCCACTGGCCTCCAAGCTAATATACTGTGAACTGTGGATATAGTAGTTATAGCAGGGCTTCCCTGATAACCTGAACGTTTGTTAAAGGGTTCTCCTATGTTCTAAAGGTTCGAGAATCACTGCTCTGTACTGCTCCAGTATATGTTTCCTCCTCTTGTGACAATAAGAGGTGTAGAATTGTGTAGGAGGAACTTAATGGTGTTTGAAGTTATGCTTCAGCAACATATCTAAACTCTACAGCATTTTTAAGGGGAGTTGTAGAAAATTACAAACAAGACCTTCTGCAGCTCTGTACTCTTTAAGCATGGCCATGACTATTTGCAGTCATCGTATGAGTTTTAGAGCACACCTAAAGCACTTTTT
>NW_027317181.1:20458-22362 GCF_032062135.1 Pyxicephalus adspersus
CCTTTTGAAAATGTTGTCCCCTGCTGACTCTTTTTTGCTGCATTGAAGTCTGGAGTCTTCTCTCAACACGCATTTTTGGGTTATTGACTCAAATAATTGGAGCCAGAGGGTTTGCTTGACAGCTAGACGTCACATAGCGATAATCAGAATTTGCCATTTATGACCTGGAGTTAAATGTGCATAAAGCAATGCCATCCAAACAAAACATGAAATGAAAGTGGTTACACCCCATATCTGTGCAAATCTTACCATGCCCCTTGCCATTCACTTTTTTTCTTTGTAAATCACTTTTGAAGCAGTGTTACACTTGCGTCTCCAGTCCTTGTCATTCATTAATCCAGGGCAGCAGATGTGTTCATCTCCTGGCACTGATGTCATCACTGCATTGTGTTGGGTCTACTTTCAACTCTATGGTAAACCCAGCTCCCAATGTTGGGAATCTGGAGCTATGAACACTTCGTTTTTGAAGTAGCAGGCTGTGGGGTCAATAACTTGTTTGTGTGATAGATTTACAAGACCCTCCCCTGGGGAGCTATTGGCCAGAAGGCCAGTGGCTGGTGTGCAGGCATGAGATTACACCCCTGATTCTTGCTGCTTGCAGGATTCCTGGAACCACTCTGCACTGAATACAATTTATTCTAAATTTTGTAACCACCTCTGAATTTTCCCTTTAACCCCTTCATCAAAATGCCAGTAAAATTAACAAATAAAACATTGTTTTCATTCCTGATTGTAGGTCCAGTGACATCTCAAACTATGTAAAGCAGGCAAATCATTTTTTGGAGAGGTTGACAGGGTGCATAGCTTTCTAGAAACAGGAAACAGTGGTTAAGCAGTCTGTCTATATTATTGAAAGCACTAAGAGAGGTGCTGTCTGACTTTCTGCAGCTTCTAATGCTCACTATAAGATGATTGCAGAAAATTCAGTATAGTAGGGAAGACTACAACTGTGTGATTGAAGGTAATACAATTCAGGTTTAAGAGTGATTCACCTTTCAGGTTTTTGTCTGAAAAGTCAGCATCAGCAGCCTCCATATTTATTATGAGCATGATTCTTTTTTTAAACACATTGTTGCATGTCTAGAAATTTTCATCTTCATGTAATTAAAAAAACTGATGGTGGTTATTCTTTTTTTCTGTTGCATAAAAATGTAAGTAAGTGGAAAAAGACTTTGTCATCAAAATGGATGGTCCTGCCAAACACAAGCTGCCCTGTGCTGTATATTTATATCTTCGCTCAATAGCTTTTTTATAGCATAGCTTGGTGTAGTAAATAACATGTAGGATAATTATTGTAACATTTCAGCTTTGTGTTACAGTTCTTCAGGTAATGCATCGATGAATCCCAGCAGTTACCTTGGCTCTAACCTTCGTGCTCCGAAATCTCTGCCTTATGTGCTGCCATGGAAAACTAGTAAGTAACTTCACCACTCTGTATGGCCTGTAATACTATTTTATAAAGCAAAGAGGGCGCTCTGGTACATCCTTAAATCTCCTTATGTTCAGTAATGCAGGACTAATGCAGAAAAGTTTTTTTTTGTGTTTTTAAATACAGCTATTTCAAACAATTATTTTCTCATTTTTTTTTATATTATTAGTAAACAGTATTTATATAGCGCCAACATAATACACAGCGCTTTACATTAAATAGGGGTTGCAAAAGACAGACACGGACAGTGATACGGAAAGACAAGAGGATCCTGCCCGAAAGAGGTTTCAATCTAAGAGGTGGGGGAGCAGCATACAATAGGAGGGGACATTATAGTTTTATTTTTGTTTACAAGCTGAATAAATGACAAATGTAGCTGTCTGATAAGATTATGTGCTTTAAATTGAAGAGTTTGGCTCCCCAACTTTTCTTTCTTTTAGCTTTGGATGAAGGAAGGGAAAGAGTTAGGTTTTTT
>NW_027317182.1:0-20412 GCF_032062135.1 Pyxicephalus adspersus
CAGTGTAAAAGGTAACTTTTCAGCAATGGTTCTTATCTGTATAGATCCATTTGGATTCTCTTCAACCCAATTCCTTATCCAAAGTAGATCCTCTATAACTAGGACTGGACCTTTCTATCCCCCAGAACTGTGAAAAGGCATTGAAACTGATTGATCTAGAGTGCGCATGCGCCGCCCATTCATGCTGGCTGTGTCATAGTCAGCTCGGCGCTCTCCGGATCCCTTTCTGCCCTCCTGTGAGGCATCTCTTCGGCAGCCACGCTCCTCGCGGGAAGATTAAGCCCTCCGCTATCCAGGGCTTTGAGGTAGAATGGTGGGGAAGTCCGGAAACAAGCTGAAAGACCAGGTTTCCCGGTCCCAGCCAGCGCGCCCGGCATTCAAGATGGCGGCCGCTCGGGAGCCACGTGGAGCTGAGGCTCCAGAAAGAATGAGGAGAGCAAGCGGCTCTCCTTCAGGTACAAGCCGAGTTCTAGGGGACAGGGGAGGGGGGAGGGCTGCTTCACATTGTTCCCCAGCACCCAGCCAGGATCCCCAGGAGGCTCCCAGTCCTCAGCTGTCCCAGCCACCCCCCTCCCCAGGGCATTTGTCTGTGACACACAGCTCCCCAAACATGAAGGGAGATGATTCTATGTCCTCTGTACATGATATGCACCATTTGGATCATGTCTCCAGTTTCTCAGTGTTAACGCAGGAGCCCCTTGCATGTCCCCTCCATCCATGCTTCCAGAAACGGAAAACAGGCTATATTTGAATTTGGCTAGCCTTTTACAATCTGAGTTAGGGAAGGTTACGGATAAAATCGCCTCGGAAGTGCAACAGGATTTACAATCCTTGGGTGCTAGGATTGATATGTTTGAGAAAAAAGTGGATGAGACGGTGTCCTGTGTTAATCAGAATTCCAAAGAGATACAGCTTCTACATGATCAGCTTGATGCTATGCAGCTTTAACTGGATGATATGGAAAATAGATCCCGCAGAAACAACTTCAGGATCAGGGGCCTCCCTGAATCTGTTAAAGATATTACAGAAGCGGTGAAACGTTTTCTTCATGCTTTATTACCTGATATGTCGGACTCACAATTGCTGCTTGATAGAGTGCATAGGGCTCTTGTGGCCCCCAGACAGGATGGCCCACACAGGGATGTAATTGTGAAACCTCACTACTTTACCACTAAGGAAGCACTCTTGAAAGTGACCAGAGGCGTGGATGTGATTGAGATGGAGGGTCATCAGATACAAATTTTCGCGGACATAACGCCATTCACAATCCAACGTAGGAGAGCCCTTAAACCGCTATTGCAAATCCTGATTGATCACAAGATTAAATATAGATGGGCCTTCCCTGTGAAACTGATTTTTCAACTCCAGGGGAAAAGTTTTTCTTTTTCATTTTTTGAGGAGGGGGAACGCCTTCTCCGAGACCTGGACTTACTCCAGAGAGCAGATGTACATCCCACTTCAGACAAAGAGGCACCCACGTCCCTGTACCCACTGTGGAATAAAACCAAAGGAGCAGGGAAACAGTCACAGAAAACACCTTGACTACCTGGGTTGGACGCGATGCTGTTTCATTTTTTGCCATTAAGTCCTCACGAGTATGCTGGGGTCACAATTCTGATGACTGGTTTGGGATAGTATATTTGTTGCTGCTATCTATTGCCTGAGTTAATGTTTTATTCTAGGGCTGCTGATGTGACCCCAGATGGGTGGTGTGGAGTTTGGTCTTCCACAGCTCCTTTTGATATGTTCTTACTTTTTTATGCTTTTCCACTGCATATTTGTCTCTCTTCTATAATTGGAATTTTTGCTATGTTAGTATATTTACTTTGTGGCTGCCGAGCCTATAACTAGCATAGAGTACCTCTAAATAGCATGTCAGGAAATTTTCTCTAGTTTGTTGCGAGTACTCTTTGCCTCAATGTTCGCTTTTGGGGGGGGGGGGGGGGNTCGGGGGGGTTACACATGCCCTCATTTTACAGAGAATCCAGTTCGGGTCTTATTTAATTGAGGTGGCCCGGAGGGACTTTCTCTGCCGAGATGGAGCTCTTGGGAGCTCCTAGAGGCACGGGGGTTGGGGCTCTTTTCCAGACTCTGGGACCAGGTTTGTCCCGGGTTCGGGGTGGGGCCTGAACTCTGCTGATGTTTTTATTAGCATTCTCATATGCTGTGTGTTTACTTTGATTTGTCCTGTCTGTCCTTGGTGTTGTCATGTCATCCCCAATGTGTCACTTTTGTCCCTAGAGGAAGTACTGACTTGGTTCTTTGTATTTTATTTGTTTTATGATACCTGATATATCAGTGGCCCCGGTTGTGGCCTCTAAACTGACGTTGTTATCCCATAATGTCCAGGGTCTTAATTCACCTGTAAAACGGTCTAAAGCATTCTACTACTATAATTCTTTAAATGTTGATATATTGGCCTTACAGGAAACGCATTTCTCCAATAATTCGGTCCCCAAATATCTTCATAAAAATTATCTGCTATTTTATAACGCTACCTCTGACAAAAAGAAATGTGGAGTCCTCCTGTGTTTTCGGAAAAGTTTGAATTTCTCCCCCCTGGAGGTCTTTAGGGATCCGGGAGGTAGATTCTTAGTTGTGATTGGGTATGTTGGGTTGCATATGATTACTGTTGTCTCTTATTATGTGCCCAATGAGGGTAAAATGGCGTTCTTTCATGCTCTTATGGAGGAGATATGGCCTAAAATACGGGGTTCCTTGCTTTTGTTGGGGGATTCCAATTTGGCCTTGGATCATATATTGGATAAATCTAAACTAAGCAGATATAGGGATCCTCCTAAAAAAAGCCACAACCTTTCACTTTTACTGAGAAAATATGATCTAGTAGATGGCTGGAGGGAGATGAACCCATCGGTCAGGGATTATACCTATTTCTCGGCAGCACATAATCAGTACTCACGTATAGATCATGGATTCATTCGGTCCTCTATGGTCCCCAACTTACTTGGAGCACGCATTTTGTCAACTCCGTGGTCACATCATGATCCCCTGGCCTTATATCTGAAGGGTTTTAGTAGAGCGCAACCCGGGTTTAGGTGGAGATTTAATGAGAGTTTTATCTCTGACGATATGGTGAAGGGAGAAATAGACTCGTTATTGGGCAACTATTTTCACACTAATGTAGCAGATGACACATCTCCAGCCATAAATTGGGAAGCTCATAAAGCTTACATAAGGGGTGAGTTGATTAGAATGGGAGCGACACGCAAACGAGCCCGCAATAGGATGATTGACACTAGTCTTCAGGAATATCATAAACTACAATTACAACACAAACTGACGCCACATGTAGTCTTAAAAGCCCACTTGGAGGCGAAGCGCACGGAACTTAATTTGTTACTAACTACCAGAGCAGAAAAGTCGTTGCGCTGGTGCACAGATTTTCTGTTTGGAGTGACAAACCGGGAAGTCTCTTGGTCAATAAACTTAATCCCAAGCCCAAGTCCCATGCTCTTCCTAAAATTAAGATTAAGGGTGGTAGGCTATCGCAAAATCCGGATAAGATCCTTGCTGCGTTTGAAGATTTTTATAGCCGTTTATATGGGGCTGCTGATTTGATAAATACAATCTGAACATAAAGTGTTCCTAGACAAACCTTTTACAGTGGAGGAGTTGCAGGGGATTATGGGTCTTCTCAAAGTAGGCAGCTCACCTGGACCGGATGGATTCTCAAACCTGTACTATAAAACATTTAGTCCTTTATTGGCCCCCCATATGGTAGCATATTTTAACTACCTAAGGGAGGGAATCGCCTTGGTGGGAGATGCCAATAGGGCATTTATTAGTGTAATACCTAAGCCGGGGAAGGATGATTCGGAAGTGGCTAACTACAGGCCTATTTCCCTGATTAACTGTGATCTGAAAATTATGACGAAGATTTTGTCACTTCGATTGAGCTCATTTTTGGGAGCTTATGTTCATCCGGACCAGGTGGGCTTTATGTTACATAGGCAAGCACAGGATTAAACGAGGAGGGCAATTGATCTTATATCGGTAGTAAACTCAGGATGGGATGGAGGACCGTCCCTTCAAGCCATGTTACTTTCTCTTGAGCTCCAAAAAGCATTTGACAGTATATCTTGGAGTTATTTGTTTCAGGTGCTCCTAAAAATGGGTTTTGGTACTTATTTTACTAATCTTCTTTCACCTGAAGCCAAGATATCACAAGGGGGATTCTTTTCATCGGCGATTCAAATTAAGAGGGGGACCAGACAGGGTTGTCCCCTCTCTCCACTTCTGTTTGCACTAGCAATTGAACCCTTAGCGATAGCAATACGGGCAGACCCCAATATCCAAGGTATTAAATGTGGCCAGATGGAACATAAATGTGCGCTTTTTGCTGATGATATCCTTATGTTTATCACCTCCCCAATTACGACCTTGCCGAACTTAATGAAAACTCTTGATGAGTTTGCATTGTGCTCTGGCTTGATGACCAATAAAACTAAGTCTCAGGCACTTAATATAAATCTTCCTACAGAGCTATTGTTAGCGCTCCAGGGGAATTTTGATTTCATTTGGCATAAAGACTCTATTCAATACCTGGGCATCCAGCTGACCCCTACCTACAATAGCCTTTATAGATGTAACTATGGCCCACTGTTTAAGAAAGTATACGCGGATATCCGGAGGTGGTCCCGGTCCCCGCCATCGTGGCTGGGAGGAATTGCGGCCGTTAAAATGAATCTATTGCCGAGATTACTTTACCTATTTCGTACACTCCCGATACAGGTGCCTATGAAAGAGATTGGGCGATATAAAGACATGATAGATGTACGAGCAGTAGGGAACACCTATCCTCTCAATTTGAAATTCCTGCCACAGAGTATTTCCATTATAGACAACTGTACTCCTTTATCTCCCGGTTAGTAAGGGACGCCCCAAAACCCATGTGTTCCTCGTCTTTTGAAAGCACTTGTTTATCTATAGCTAACACAAAGGGGCAAATCTCTGTTATTTACTCGGTACTAATTGATCAGCACAAAAAATTGAGATATATGAGGGAATGGGAAAACGAATTGGGTATCACATGGGATTTGGAGGATTGGCAGGACACGATTTGTTCTCTATCTAAAATATCTCTCAACTCGGCGGTGGTGGAGGCTAATTATAAGGTAGCTCTCAGATGGTACCTCACTCCAACTAAATTGGCTAGGATGTTCCCTTCTGTTTCTCCTATGTGTTTCCGAGGGTGCGGGGACAGGGGCTCCATGGTACATATTTGGTGGACTTGCCCGTTGACCAGGAGATTTTGGAATGAAGTTTCCAATTTAATTTCAAGAGTGGTGAAGCAGGAGATTACAGTTACGGTGGAAGCCGCATTATTTAGTAAAATTGATATAACCTTGCCGAAATCCACCCAAAAACTGATTAAACTGCTACTAGTGGCAAGTCGCATCGCATTAGCTAAAGCCTGGAAGGCTCCCACAATTCCCTTAGACCCTATTGCTTCTAAATTGAATTGGATCATGGTGAACGACAAACTCACTCATACCTTAAAGAATTCGCTAGATAGATTTGAGGATGTCTGGGAACCATGGTTCACCTATAATGGATCATAATAGCTAGTTATGGGAATTCAGTTCGCTTCACGGGTTGTAATTGGAATCCGCTAGTACTTCCTCCATACCCCTCCCCCTAATATCCTGTTGTATCTCTCCTAACTGTTGCTGCCCTCTCCCTTTTACCTTTTGTGTCCTCCTTATGTTCGTTATGTGTTAAGATCTAGGGTCAAAGTGCGAGATGCACCTTCATATCCCCTAACCGTAATGTTTTCTTTTTTCCTATTCATTTATGTCTGTGACCTGGTTAACTCAGGGAAGGTGAAGATTAAAGGTCTTGAGTGTAAACATTGCTCTTTACATTGCCTTAAACCACAGATGTTTTATCAGACTTTATTCTGTTTATCTTTGGTTCTTGTCTGTGGCTCTAGTTATTGTGCTTTTAATGTTTGTTAATGATTCTGTTATGTTCTAAAATCCTAATAAAAATATTGAAATACGAAACTGATTGATCTTCATAACCTTTTGTATATTATATACATTGTTTTTCCCCCAGCTCCCTTTAAAGTTTACATGGACTCAATACAGCTTTTTTGTATTGAGTTCAATGCAAAGGAACTCAATCCAAAATTTTGAATTTCCCACCCCACCTCCCGCCTGCACCGACGCATGCAGCGACATCACCAGGAAACCCCGGACATCGTCACTGCACTCGCCGGATGAAGAAAGAAGACAGAAGACGTGTCCGGAGGAGCTGCGGGGAGAAGGTGAGTAATTTTTTTTTTTACATCGACGCTGGACAGAACGGATCATCTCAGCGGGGACCAGGTAAGTGATTGGGATTTAGAGAGTGAGAAAAATTCGGGTTTATTGATTTTTGCAAAATCGGTAAACCCGAATCAAGGTCAGGTTTACCGGCCAGGTGGTTCATCAGTGTGTGTGCATGTTGGAAAAGGATTGAGCACAGAATATTCCCTGTACCTTTGAAGAGAAAAAGACTCCTAAAATTCCAAGAAGGAGATGCACATAGAATGAATATAGAACTATATGCATCCCTACTAATAAAGGAAAATAGAGTTGAACAGGACCACACTCTGCTGGTTTCAGTACAGACATTTCTTACCTGCAACAAAACATTGCTGCACTAATACTCACATGTACCAATATTACATAGAGGGGGAGAAGGTTTGGACACCATTAAAAACATGAAAACCATTCTGCCTACTTTCTTTTCATCTGAAACTGAATATGTAAAAAAATTGTCTGCAATAAATCTTACCTTTTACACCAATGCTTGCTTCCGCCAGTCTTGTGATGATAGTGGGAAGAGCTTGGGCACAATTTAATCTCTTTATCTTTGAGGACATAACAACCCCAAAACATATGGAAGGAAGCACATATAGAGTGAATACAGAACTATATGTACCTCTCACCTTTAGTTTTGGGAATTGAGTCAGTGCTATTGTCAAGGGAAAAGTCCACTTATAATAACACATCTTGGAATGTTATGAACCAAAGGAAATTCCCCCACAGGAATATGAACCCTGATATCTTCCAATATAACGCATTAATTCTCAAAGTGGTGGTATAGCTAGAGCTAAAGGGTATTTGTTGCTCTCTCTCTATTTATATATATAGGTGGGTGGTGCAAGTGATAGAAGAACATATACTGATATGGCTCCACAAACCCAGATGGTACACACAGTAATGTATGGCTGAATGGTACTTAGTGATCAGTGACTGGGATTAGATTACACTCTCTGGCCCAGATTCATCTATAAAATCCGCACTCGCTGGATGCGCGTACGTTCGCGATTCCAGCGAGCCGGTTTCCCGCGGTCCGGGGTCGAGTGCGCTCGTATACTCGCCCCCTCACTGACAGCCGATTCCTGCCTTGATAATAATAATGAGCAATAGGGGTCGCGAATCTGCCAATTAAGGCGTTAAGATTTCAGCTGCGCGATTAAGGAGGATCTGTTATGCTGTCAATGGTGAGATCATAGCAATTAATTAGCACACACCTGCTCTCTGTTCTGTGTGTATCTACAGTCCTTTACAGGTCCTTTTGGGTAAGTGCAATCACAAAATAATCTAAGGGTAATATGTGTGCCATTAGAAAGAATGATTTTTTAGGGGAACAGTGACTTTTAATGCAAGCTCGCCAGTGTAAAGCTGCTGGTGATGCGCGGCTCCGGCCGCGAGCTCATCCAGTTGCTGAATTGCGCGACGGCTTCTGATTTCAGATCGCGAAACCGATACGCGAGCGACCCACCGATGCGCGAGCGACCTTCTTGATGAATCAGGGCCCATGTCCTCAAGGGCCGAATCCCACCCATGGCCATTGCAGGGGACCAGCTTAGATGGAACCCCTTGATGTATAGAAATACAGACTGCACAGAGTTGGATTCAACTAGAAAGGAAAAAGAAGAAAAAAAGAGAAAAAAAAAGAGATAGGAATAGAGGAGAGAAAAAGGGGATAGAGAGAGAGAAAAAGGTTGCAAAGGTAGGTAGTAGATTAAGGGTAGCAATGAGGGGGGGGGGTTTGGAAGGATCACCACTGTGCCTATAGACGAGTCGCCTCCATGACCACCAGTACACTCTATTAAAAATGTAAAAAAAAAGTGTTGGGCACTATGAAGTCCAGTTGGACTGTTGTTATACATTGCTGTAACGTGAATATGAATATAAAAATAGAGAACTTTTACTTATGCCAAAGGCATCATAAAGGGTGAAATACCCAGTGCTGCCAGTATAAAAGAGAATCCAACCATTAAGGGGGGGCATCTCCAACTGCTCCCTCTCCTAATACTCCAACACATATTTTTCTACCATTGCTTTCTTCCTTTGTTGATATTTGGCATTTTGCATACCTAAAACTTGGTTTTGGTTTTTAGATCACAAAGAACTACCAGGGCTATTGCTGAAAAAGACAGAAGAACAAATGTTAAAGTGGAAGTAATTATTATTTTTTATCATCATGCAGGTTCTTTATTGCAAAGGTTACATGCTTGTGTGTCCCTTCTGCAATATAATAACCTTACCTGCCTGAATGCTGAATTTTAATGCACTCACCTGTTCCCGTTCCATCACAGGCTCTGACATCTTTTCTTATCCTTTTCCTGCTCTTATTCTTCGGCTGTCACCGTTTTCTCTAGGATTCTGTCCATCTCTGTCATCAGCTCTTGTATTTTACATTGTATAAATCTTAGGCATAACTCACCGAAATATGTCCAATATTTAATAAATTTGTTAACAACTTCAAATAAAAAAAACACTGTTAAAAAAATTAAAAAAATAAATAGTTAATCATGTCATGTACATGTACAGCAGCATATATAATAAATATATATATAATATAAATATACACATATGAACATTTCTTTGTATTGGACTCAATTGTTATTTTGTATTGAATGCAATATAAAATTATTAGAATTTCCCGCCGTAAAACCCCGGAGAACATCTCTGCATTGCAGGGCAGAATATCGAAGAAAATGGATGTGTCTCCAGGACCTGCGGGGATCAGCGACGGAGCAAGGTAAGTGTGTTTTTTTTTTTAGGTTAAAGCGACCTCGGGTGTGTATCGGGATTACCACTATTTGCAGGTAAAATCCACCCTGAGTCACACTTGGGATTAACACTAGGGGGGTTAAATCATCACATAACTTTCTAAGGACCCGATGATTATTTTAATCCAATTATATTTCTATTAGATTTCCAAAAAGAAAGATTTTTGCCCACATGTCTTCAAATCCAGATGGATAATTCACACTGTTTAGCTGGATTACAATGTAGTACTTTATATTTATTCCTGCTTGAAACTTGAAACCTGCTGAGTTTTTTTCCCTGACAGTAGCCTGAGCTGTCTTGAGGACTCCCTGAGCTTTGTGGAAAGATTGTATATAGTTCTGTATCCGCTATGCGTATCTCCTTCGTTGGATTTTGGGGTCTTATGTTTTCAGAGATCCAAAGACTAATGGGTGCCCAAGCGCCTCCCATCATACTCACAGTATAGATAAATCTAAGTATCAGTGTAACAATAAAGAACTGTTACAGACCTTGTTTGAAACTTGTAGTTGAATAATTGAAAAGAATGCTGACAGGCTGGCATCACAAACATTTAGAGGGTTTCTTTGCACACAAGTCCTTCCCACCATCCATTGATAACTTGTAAACTCAAGAAATAGTTTTCCTTGTGAGATACTTGTGAAAGTTGTATTACAAGAAATAAAGTGTATGTTTATACAGTAGTTTTGGGGTTTCTCATAACATCTGCTGTTATGAATTTTTGGTTTTGGAAGTTTTGGGGGCTTCAACTGGCTCTTGAACGTTTCGAAATGTGCTGCTATAAATGTACTTTTGTCACTGATGGTGGCACCAATGTCCTCTGGACTACCAAAGTTTGTAAAGACGTTACATATAGTTGTGTATTCGCTCTATGTATATCTCCTTCCTTGAGTTTTGGGGTATTATGTCTTCACAGATACAAGAACTAAGGGATTATTGACTGATTGTTAATTACTAAGTATGTCTTCATTGGCTTCCATTTCACCTTATAATCAAATTCAAGCTCCTGTGCTTTGCCTTCAAATCTCTCCACAGTTCTTGTCTCACTTACTGTTCTGACCTGGTAGAAAAATACTCCCTAGCCGCTCTTTTCGCTCCACCAATGACTACTAATGGCTTCTTCACTGATAACCTCATCACACGCACGGCTTCAAGATTTTCTAGGGCTGCCCCGACTTTCTGGAATGGTCTTCCTCCTCCTATTCAGCTTGCTCCTACTTTGTGCTCATTTAAAAGAGCCCTGAAAACCCAATTTGGAAATCTGCTGAATTCAACCATTTAAGTATGCACAGAAAAATCTTACTTTTGTTTCATATGACTAAGTATTCTTTGCAAAGTAAATATTCCCTGGATTCACTGGGACAAGTAAAATTATCAGTGCAGGTAATACTTCAACTTGGTAGATTCCTTTAGCAAATCAGAACTGTGATGTTCAAAATATGTTTTACTTAGCGTTAATTTAGGCTTTGTTGACTGAGAACCTTAATGCATTAAGCACTGCAGTGGACATGTGTTATTCATTACTCTAAACTACTTCCTACTACACAAAACATTAGAATTTTTTGTAAGTATTACCTGACCACAGAAAGCAGTAAGAAATGGATAATTATAGAGAGCGGTAAGCACAATCTGACTATAAAGATTGATAAGTACCTTATTGATCAACAAGCAGCACCAAACTATAGAGAATAGGTAAGTACAATCCAACTATAAAGAGCAGTAAGTACAGTGCTACCTGACTATACACAAACAACCATAGAGCGTACTTAAGCTACGTACACACACAATGCATACATACAAGCTCTGTAAGTTCATTATTATCACGTTATTTGCATTTTCTTTTAGATTTAGAAGTAAAAAGGAAAACTTACGGCTAATCTTACTTGTAGACTTGTAAAAGCGGCTCCTCTGGGAGCTCCTCGCATCTTTGCGTACTTACGCTGTCGGCAAGCCTCACGTGACTGCTCTGGGCGTCACGTGCCTCTTCGTTCTTCTCCGATCCCGTTGCTCCTATTGGCTCACGTAGTTCCTCTTCAAGCACTTTACGTGAACCCCGGGTAAAGGCGCCACCTTCTGGTAGATTCTGCGAAAGGTTTTCTTCCTTCTTCTTTTGCGTAGGCTTTTACCCCGGGGACATTTTGTGAGTTTGTGGCTCTGCGCTTCAACATGTCCTCCGCCAAGTACCGGAAAGTTGTCGTCCTGGGACTCGGAGGGGTCGGTAAGTGGCTGGGAAGGGGCTTGATGTGATGTAGGTGCGGTGCCTGCTATGTGTTCGGGTGGCTGCTTTGCTCCAATTGTATTGTCCCCTTGCTGGTGCTCAGCCCAGTCATGGTGCCCTTCATCTTCTGGGCCCACACCTGCTGCTTTCCAGGGGCCCCGACACCATGAGGCTCCCCGTACACTTTGTAGCCCGACCTACCCTCCTAGATACCATCGGAGCAGATGGTTTGGGTCGGCCTCTGGTAGATGTGAATGAGATATCATAGAGGTTTTACAATCAGATTGCCAGGTGTAGGATAATGTTACCCCAGGACACTATTCTAATCCCCCATATATACCCGGGTCACTATTCTAGATTTCTAAATATACCCGGATCACTATTCTAGGTCCCTATATATACCCGGATCACCCGGATTATTCTAAGCTCTTATACATATTGGGCTCAATCTTCTAGGCTCCTATATATACCCAGATCACTGTTCTTGGTCCCTCTTTATACCCACCTTACTCATTTAGGCCCTAAATATTTATCTTGCTTGCTATTCTTGCACCCTATATATAGCCAGCTGACTTCCCCCATATATACCATGCCCCTATAAATACCCAGATCATTTTTCTAATTCCCCATATATATACCTGGCTCACTATTCTAGGCCCCTGTATATACCTAGATCCCTATTCTAATCCCACATATATACCTGGTTTACCATTCTAGGCCCCTGTATATACCTAGTTCCCTATTCTAATCCCACATATATACCCGGCTTACCATTCTAGGCCCCTCTATGTACCCTGCTGACATTTCTAGGCCCCTGAATATACACAGCTCATTCTATGCCTCTATATATACCAAGCTCACTATTCTACCCCCCATATATACCCAGCTCACTTTTCTAGGTCCCTATGCAGGCAGTCCTCAGGTTAAGGACATCTGACATATGGACGCCCTTCCCAAACGGGGCTTCACTGCTTGTCCCTGTGCAGGATGATGGCTTGGAGGGGGACAGTCTGCATGGATTGCAGAGGAAATCTTTTGCTAAACACAGCTGAGGTTGTGGGTGATCTCAGGGGGTAAGCTCTTCTGCAACCTCCTGTAACTCTTTAATGACCAAGACACACTCTGCAGTTGTTTCATTTTGCATATCAAAGCACAGCTTGCTTCAGAAGTTAATGAATGTCTTGGCTTCATAAAGATTTTTTTTTTTGTTTTGTTTGTCATTAACGCACAGTTTTTACAGTAGCTGACACCACACTACCTAATATTATGTTGAGACAAACATCTGTCCTAATTGCATTAATTAAAATAATGTACCTGTTCCGACTTACATACAAATTCAATTTAAGAACAAACCTACAGTCCCTATCTTGGAATTAACACGGGGACTACATGTATATACCCGGCTCAATATTCTAGGCCCCTATATATACCCAGATCACTATTCTAATCCCCCATATATACTTGGATCACAATTCTAAGGCCCCATATATACCCGGCTCACTAATCTAGACCCCCTTAATATACCTGGGTAATTTTTCTAAGCTCCAATATATACCCATTTATTTATTCTAGGCCCCTATATATACCTAGCTTACTATACTAGACCCCCTTAAATACCTGGCCCACTATTGTAGGCTCTTATTTATACCTGGCTCACTATTCTAGGCCCCAAATATATGCCCTTCTCACTATTTTAGCCCACTGTATATACCCACTTGACTATTTTAGCCCCATATATATACCCAGCTTACTATTTTAGACCCCTATATATACCAGGCTCACCATTCTAGGCCCCCATATATACCCTGCTCACTAATTTAGACCCCTATATTTACCCAGCTAACTATTGTAGACCCCTATATATTGGGCTCACTGTTCTAAGCCCCTTTATATACCTGGATCACAATTGCAGGTTCATTTTGTCTGGCTGGGCTCCATCTACCATCATAACCTTTTCCATTCCTTATTCTTCAGGTAAAACTTCCCTGATCCTCCAATTTATCAAAGGAGAATTCATCCATGATTACCACACGAGCGAAGATAAATGTAAGTAACACTCAACCCTGGAGAAGTATTATCTGAGCATAGGTATGTAACGTCCTATTCAAACATAGAGGGAGTGAATTCTAATCACTGTCACTGATCACTAAGTGCCATTCAGCCATAGAGTACCAGCTGGGTTTGTGGGGCCATATCAGTATATATCCTTCTATCACCTACCTATATATATATAGATAGAGATTACCAAATCCCATAGAGAACACCAAGTACCACCCAACTATAGAAGACAATAAGTATTATCTCATAACAAAGAGCAGTAAGTACCAGCCTACTCAGAGAGTACTAGCTGACCATAATGAGCAGTAAGACCATAATGAAAAATAGAGAAACGTATTATCTCTCCATTGAGAGCATCAAGTACTATATGAGCATAGACAGCAACAAGTACCATTTGGCCATGTAAAATAGCAAAAACCACCTTCCATAGAAATTAGCTAGTACCATCCAATCATACGGAGTACTAAGAAGAGCTAAGATTTTGGAGATCAGAAGGTAGCATTGAATCTACAGAGAACTATGTACAACATGGCCATAGAGATCATTTGTAGCTGAATTTTTAATGTAATATTAAACAGGACATGTTTAATCAGTGTAAATGTTTGTTTCCATCACCTCTTTTCTATTGCCTTTCCTAAGACTTTACAAAAATATTTTCCATGGATCGGGCTGAATATGAACTCTGTGTGGTGGATACATCAAGTCAGGTAAGTTATTGGGTCCTTTAGGATATAGTATAATATAATGGTAACAATAGATGACCTATAGTCTTCCTATTCTACAGGCTGAGTTTTCCTTCATTCCTCCATCCTACCTCTCTGGAGTTGATGGATACATTATAGTTTATTCGGTGGATTCCCTGAGAAGGTTGGTGTACTGATCTCCCTGATAAAGTCTGTGAGCTCTCTTAGTGAACAGCCCCAGGAATCTCTGTTTACTGATTTTTCTACTAGGATTGTAGCGGCATTGACATTTGATTTTCTCTTTCTTTCCTATCAGCTTTCATATTGCATCAGGACTACATAGAAAGCTGGAGGCTAAAACAGGGAAACTACGGTGTGTATTATTTTCTTTAATGTTAAAAGAATCATTCATCTTTAGATGTCCAAGAGATTTGAGCTTGTATCTTCCATTTCTTCAATAAAAGATAAAAAGTACTATTTAATTACAAACATAATGTAAATTAGTCATGATGCAGATTACAAACTACACATTTATTTCCTTTTCTGGGTTGATTTTAATTTGGACAGCAAATAAAGCATTATTGTATCTATTTTTTTCTATTTCAGCATGCCTGTTGTTCTGGTGGGGAATAAGAAGGATAATCCTCCAGATCGGTAATTGTTTTATTATTCTCTTCTACTTTATTTGGTAGCATTTGGCCATTTGAGATACAGATTTATTTTTTTCTGCAGTCATGCAATTTCACCAGACGAAGGGAGAGCAATGGCAGATATGTGGGATGCGCCATTCATGGAAGTGTCCGCAAAAGATCTAGAGGTAAAGATTGAGCTTTTTAGCATTTGGAATGTACCTTTCCAGTAATTAAATATATGCAGTACAGTGCTCAACCCAGAAATTTTTTCAAGTCGGGTGGGAAGAAATTTTAGGTGGGTGGCAGCCCCTGTATTGTGAACAAACTCTTTGGTAACCACCGAAAAACATCCGGGTGGGTGCTGAAAAGTGCTGGGTGGTGCGCCCAGCTAAGTGCCTGGGGAGAACCCTGCAGTATGATGCAAGGGTCCTAACCTGTCGGAGACAAGCCCTGACAACCAGGGCCACACTTAATATTTATTATATTTAATGCTACAAAAGACCATTATAGACTGTAGAATGGTGAGAAACGTGAACACGTGCTACAGGTGGAGCTGGAGAAGTCTGTTGGAAATCACCAAAGGGTCACACTGTTTTACTGTCTCACCATCTTACTAAACCAGTAAAGCTTTAAAGAGAGTGGCACACAGGGCATTGTCAATGCTTCATATTGCTTTAGTAAATTCAGATAGAATGACTTTCATCAGTTTAGGTCTTAGTCTTAAATCAGCTGATTCTGCTAATCTGTCTTCATTACATTAGGTGAAAGATTGCTTCTCAAGATGAAAATATATGATAGAAAAAAATATGTATTTATCCTGAAAAAAAAGAAGCTAATGCAGCCACTGATAGGGACCAGTAAGCTGTATTAGATTAAAGTTTTGTTTTAGAATCAGATATGCTTAATACCTTTCCAACAAACATTATGACTTCATTTTGCTCAATTGAAGATATACAGTCTGTTTTTCTGGGTGTGTTGAATGCCTGGTCTCCCAATGTGCCCAGTATTCCATCTACCAGCCCCTAATATTTCACAGAACATGGCACTGATGGAGAGCTGGCGGGAGGAACAATAGTGCACAATGAGTACCAAGATTTCAAACACAGCGGAGGAATGCCAGATGTGAAGATTCTTATGATTGCTGTATTTGTTAAAGGAAGGAATAAAAAAAAATAGCTTGAGAAGTAAGTGTTAGAGTGGAACTGTTCATTATAACCCATAGCCCCCCTCCCAAAAAAAAGTAGACTAAGGGCAAAGAACTAATCGCCAGTATTGCCTATGGTGCTATGTATGTGCTCACTGTCCCTTGTTCTGCTTTGCATGGCCATCTTTGTAGAGGCTGTGCCTTTTCATATCAGAACCACTAATTAGGAGAACAGTGTGTAGCAGACTAGTGAAGTCTCCAAATCTGGTAAGTCCGAAGCAGCAATTGGATCGCAAAATGCAAATATATAGCTTTGAGGCTGATCACCATAAACCAGGCAGAATTCCAGAGGGAAAGTACATTTTTAGGGTCCTGCTGAGGCAAAATTACATTTCCAAATGTTCCTTATTGCATCAGCCCACTGTTGTAATTTTTACATACACATATTGGGCCTAATTTATTAAAGCTTGCCAAGGCTGGAGAGGATAGACATTCATCAGTGAAGCTGAGTGATCCAGCAAACCAGGAATGGATTTGGTCCAGAATTGAAAACATATGCTAACAAAACAGCTAATGACGGAGAAGAAATGCATTCCAGGTTTGCTGGATCACCCAGCTTCACTGATTAAAGTGTATTCTCTTCAGACTTTGAAAACTTTAATAAATCAAAGCCATTGAGTCTGTTAAGGCATTTTATCTGTTTAGGCACGGGTTAGTTTAGAATAAATTATGTGATTGTTTAGTTATCCTTTAATAAATTTGTATACTAGTTTTGGAAAAATGCCTTCTATCGGATATCTCAAGATGTCTCAGTAACTCACCAACTCCTCTCTTTTCTGTTACAGGAAAGCCAAAAGGTTTTTTTCAAAATCATTGAAGAAATTGATGGCCTGAATGGACCCTGCCTGTACCACAAACCCCAAAACTTGAAGAAAAAAAATTGCTGTATCTCGTAAAAGGCTATTGGAGCTACCAATCAACCTCAGTACTTTGAGAAAAACAATTGCTGGATGTTGTAAGAGCCTGTTGTAGCTACAAATGGTCACTGGATGGGTGCAGAGCTCTACAGCATTCAGGCCAATTCTGTAGAAGGAGAGGAATCGTTATGTTTCAAACTATAGTTTCTTATGTTTTACTTTGAAAAAATCTTTATTACATATATTTCTACCTTTATTGTGAAAACTGTGATATATAACATCTGTGACACCACCCTGAGCACTACGACATGCACTGAAATATTTGTAAAATGATCATTTATCAGATTGTGCATGTGTCACACTGCCTTCTATTTGTGTGATCATGAGACCACTTCAAGCTCAGATGTTTTAAAAGGTTTATTTTTGTTTATTGCGAGAAATAAAGTTTCCGCATATTTCTAATTTTTTTCGGCAAACTGTAACATGTAACTTCTGTGCCACCACCCTGAGCACTTTTACATACACTCGAAAATGCAGATTTGTGATCATTGTGAATGTTTTGCACTGCCTTCTTTTTGTATGACCTGTGAGACCACCTAAAGCTATTACGTTTACACTGGAAAATGGAAAATGTTTGTTCTGTGCAAAAAATAAAGCTGTACTGTTTGTTTGTTTGCAGTCTTTGCAGAAATTTGTTTGTATTTGAGCTAGTCAGTAGTCACCTTCCAAGGCCTTTTCACAGCCCCTCAGTCTTCAGTAATGGTAAACGGAACTAAATCTGGCATATGCTGGTGTTAGATGCTCATGCGCAGCTCAGCGATTCTTTAAAAGAAGATATCGATCAGGTAAGTGTGATTAATTGCAGAAGATCAATTACCTGTTCCTTCTGCAATAAAACTCCTGGCTGATCGCTGATTTTCAAAGCTGACCTATAGAGATAAAACATTATTTTCTGCAGCATTGTAGTGTCGCTACAAATATTTGTTCTCAGCCCTGTGCTTGCTGGAAATGGATTAAATGATGTTGGGTGCCATTAAGCCTGAAGAAAGACAGACACTTAAACACAGCTGTCTGAAGAGGGAAGCACTGGAGAGGAGGTGAGTATCACAGCCAGAGTTTACTTTTATTTTATAAATAACAGATCTATATACATACAGAGTGCTGAAGCTAGGCTGAAAGTAAAACAACGTGTCCCCAAACTAGTGCAAAACCACCTATAAATAAGAAATGTATTACCTCCTATACCTCCATAGGGTACCCGAATAAAAGTAGATAAAATTTACTCCAGGAATCAATGCTTCTGATCTGGAAGCCTTATTCTCCATTGTATTCTGGGGTTCCTTCTTTTGTCCCCTTCCTCATAACTTGTCAGATATAATTGTGCCCCCTTCAGGGGTTGCAAATTTCAGGCCAGCAGGGGCCCTTTTTAAAGTGTGCCTTAAAAAAAACATTACTGTTAACATTGCTGCCATTTTCCTTTATTAGCCCACCGTGCCTGCCAGAAATATGATTGTTTTGTCTTATAGGAAGATGCCGGGACTGCCTAGTGATTCATGTGCCCTCCTGCCAAAGGGCACATATTGGCTCCAAACTGTTTTTTGGCACCATGGAAGAGGCCTACCAAGGCTAATTACCCAACCCTTGCCAAAGCAGGCATGGCATAACAACCTTCAACTCACTAACTTGAAAATTAACTTCTAGGTTGTAAACTTAATTGAGAAAAACTTCTCTTTAATTGAGGAAAATATTCTCTTTAGATTTGTTGCCCCTTATTTATGTAGTGGAGTAAATGTGCCAAGTCCCTATGGGTAAAAGCGTGCCTAGAACACCACCTAGACCAGTCCAAGATTGTCTCCTAGTTACACGGATCAAGACCTTATTCTTCAAAAAAAAAAAAAAAAAAGGTGAAGCTGATGCTAAAACATGGGGATGGACATATCACACTTATCCAAGATATTCAATATTGGCCCTGATCCTTTAATGGGGCCCTCAAGTGCCTTGAAACCAAAGGCACACAGCATGCTCTACCCCTCTAAACTATTGGTAAATAAAATTAAGGAAGGAGAAGAAAGAGAGGCTTGTTTGAGGCAACTTCAATCAATGTGTTTTACTAATTGATGAGCTATTCAAATCAACATAGTCCATCAGTGCTCAAAGAACATAGTGCTACATAAATGCTTACAACACCACTTTACAATGTCATTGAAATATATCAGTTTGTTTGTCTCAATAACCCCACGTGTCTCGCTAACTGGCTTCCTGGATTTTATGGAGACTCACATTGTTGGTGTTTTCATGATTGGTGAAGGAGGTGAACAAATAAGAAAGGTGAAGAGTAGGTGCTGTGACTGCCAAGAGATGATGGTAAAGTATGTTCCACTTCAGTATTCAGGTTTAAAGAATGAAACCGAATAGGTGTAGACTCCAACATTTTTCCGTTATAATGGTTAGGGTGAGGTTAAATAATTGCCCATTCGCAGCCAGGAAAGGAATAATAAAAAGTCCACCAACTTCTTTGATACCCCGGATGCATCTATCTATTTATCTATATATATTTATAAATACCCCCCTCAAGCTCATACGCCCATACGCCTTGTTTACAACTGGAGCATGGTGTTCATTTTCTGCTAAAACCTACCCCAAGCTTTACCCACTGGTAAATATATAATAGGCCCAATTTATTAAAGCTCTACCAAACTGGAGAAGATTGACTATCATACGTGAAAATGGGGAATCCAGCAAACCTGGAATGTTTATCCTTCAAATCATTTGAATTATTAGTTATTATTAGTTGGCAAATGTTTTAAATCCCGGACAAGATTTATTCCAGGTTTGTTGGATGATCCAGGTTCTCCCATGATAAGCTATAAAGAGCTTTAATAAATCAGGCCCAATGTATAGATGATGATTTGTTATACAGCATATATTATCAATGTACCTGATAACATTTTATTTACTATGTTCGTGGGTCTAGTATATCTTACATCCTGATATTATTGTATAGATAGGATTTGTATAACACTAGTAGTATTATCCAAATATTTCACTTTTCAGACTTTATTTCAGATTTTACAAATATTGCTCTATACTATGGATGGTTATATCATGGTTTGTGACGTTACCACCCCCCACCCCCCTCCATTTGTTTGGGCATTAATCCTGGGTGTTTTTATGTTGCCCATCAGGTTGCTCCATGCATCCAACACTATTTACACTGTAATGAAAGGAAGACCTACAGCCAGATAGCATGGGATGATTGTAGCCAACAGAGTGCCCCGTGCAGAATTTATTGGGGGCCCCTGTTGGCTGAGGAGTGTCCTCATCTCCTCACCTCCTTATGTTCACACGTAATGAGAGGTTCTACTATATAGCAAGTGAGAAGGTCAGGGGTGACAATGAGCATCCTTGCCTTGTACTCCGGTCAGTCAGAAGCAAGGCCTAAATATTATACATATATCCAGAGGTATGAGAGGGGCAGGTACCTGGTGGGAGGATGTAATATAGGGGTACAGGAAGGCACCTGGGGGCGGTTGTGTGATCAAGGGGTACAGGAGAGCACATAGGGGGTGCAACCTTAGGGTACAGGAAAGCACCTGGTGGTGGTGGGGGTGTGATCTAGTGGTACAAGAGAGCACCTGGTGGGGAGTGTGATCTATGGATAGAGGAGAGCA
>NW_027317182.1:21011-22330 GCF_032062135.1 Pyxicephalus adspersus
CAGGAAGGCACATGGGGGGATGTAACCTTAAGGTACAGGAAGGCACCTTGTACAGGGTGTTATCGAGGGGGTACAGGAGCGCACATAAAGGCTGCGTTTTAGTGGTAAAGGAGGAAACAAGGGCAGAGGGGTGCAATCTAGGGGTACAGGAGAGCACCTGGTGGTAGTGGGGATGCAATCTAAGGGTACGTGGGGTACTTGGTGTAGGGGGGTGTAATCCGGGGCTACAAGAAGGCATATGGTGGCTGGATGTAATCTAGGGTTACAGAAAGGCACCTGGTGCGGGGTGTGATCGAGGAGATACAGGAGAGCACAAGAAGGGCTGGGGGGTGCGATCTAGTGGTACAGGAGAGAACATGAGCAGGGGAGGTGCAATCTGGGGTACAAAAGAACACCTGGTGGGGGGATGCATTATAGGGGTACAGGAGAGCACCTTGCAGGGTGATTCAATCTAGGGGTATAGGGGTGACTGGGTGGGGTGATGCAAACTAGGGTATTGAGGGGTACCTGGTGGAGTGATGAAATGTGAGGGGTACAGGTGTGTGATCTAGGGGTAAAGGAGAGCATCTGGTGGTGGTGGTGGTGGGGGGGGGGGGGGGGGTAATGCAATTTTGGAACACAGGAGGGAACCTTGTAGGGTATGATTGGAGGGGACAGAAAAGCACCTGGTGGTTTGGGGCTACAATATGAGGGGTATAGGAGAGCACATGGGGGTGAGATCTGGGAGCACAGGATGGGGTAATGTGCTCTAGGGGTACAGTGGGGCACCTGGTGGGGGAGGGTGCGATCCAGGGGTACAGGAGAGCAACTTGTAGGTGCTGGGATCTAGAGGTACAGGAGGACATCTGGTGGGGGGCGTGCAATCTAGGGGTAGTTTAAATATTATATATATATCCGGAGTTACGGGAAGGGCAGGTACCTGGTGGGTGGATGTAATCTAGGGGTACAGGAGGGCACATAGGGGGGATGCATCCCTGCAGCACAGGAGATCACCTGGTTAAGGGTGATGCAATCTTGGGGTATAGGGGGGTACCCAGTGGTGTAAATCAATCTAGGGTTATACAAGATCACCTGGTGGGGGGGATGCAAACTAGAAGTTTACAAGACCACCTCATGGGGCGATGCAGTTTAGGGGTACAGGAGGGCACCTGGTGGGGGGTGATGTAACCTTAGTGTACAAGAGAGCACCTGGTGGTTGGGTAGAGCGATCTAGTGATATAGGATGGAGGGGGGGTGGAATTTGGGGGCACAAGAGTGTGCAAGAGGGGTGTTATTTGGGGGTGCAGGTGAGCACATGGTGGTGGGATCTGAGAGTGCAA
>NW_027317183.1:0-16962 GCF_032062135.1 Pyxicephalus adspersus
TAAGGAGAGCCTGTCCATCACCCCATTGCCCGCTATAGCCTCTGTTACCACAGTGTGCTTGGGTGTGTCTTTGTGTGTTTAAAACTTCTGCTTGTCATCTCCTCAGTGACCCGGTCTGAACCTAACTCTGATTGAACTCTGCCAGCCCTGACCTCGGATTGTTATTGACCATTCTGCCTGCTGCCTGCCCTGACCTCGGATTGTTACTGACCTGCTTTTGCCTTATCCTTCTGTACCTTGCTTGATTGGACTTAACCCTTGCTGTGCTGTACCATTCTGAATAAACCTTATTCAAGGATATCTGGAGTCGGTAGTGGTTTGTGTGCCCAGGCGCATTACATCAAGTATTGCTATGGTATAGGGAATGGAATATTAAAAACAAATTGTGCCGAAGCAGTACCCTGCAAATTTACATTTCCTGAATTGTGAGGGTGTCTGGAAATTCCTGTGCCTACAACCACATATCTCCAGTTCTGCAGTGTAATATCTAAAGTACCTTGCTGCCTCTGACTGCTAGTCTCACAAGGCTGAGGAAGCAAGTAGTGGCCTATTGTGCAAGAAATGCTATTTACATATACAGTCCAATGGCTATTTTGATGGCTGGGTTATTATTCTAAGTACAAAAGCACAGGTTGGAACTAGAAGATAAATTCTTTAAAAATATAAGAACTCTTGAATGGGGCCTAGAAATTACTTTTTCCTAAATTCCTGCCTTTGTGATTTTTAAGTATTTAGGTAAAATATGGAAATTACATTCAAATTTACCTTTGTCTAGAAACCTTTTTCCAGGCCTTTTTTTGGTTCTTGCAAGCCATGTTCCAATACTAAGAAGGAGGGGGCAAAATCTGACTAATTCCAGCAGCTTAGTCTTTCAGCATACAAATAAACATGAAAAATTGGCTAAACATTCATGTTTTAGTCGGGAGGTCAGGCAGATTGCAGAAAAGGTAAACACATGTTTTCTAGTCTTTTGATTGTTTTTATTTCTTCAAAATTAGTTGAATGGCAGTCAATTGACATGATGCCCTTTATGATCAGACTAAGTATAGTGCTGCCTAATACTCATGGTCCTGATCATTTTCATTGGTATGTGAGGAAGATAACAAATGTATTTTGTTGTAAATATGTGGTTTTTGTATTTAGTTGAATCCACGGAGTTTGCCAACAAATTGTATTACTTAACACAAAACTAAAATCCTATGTAGTCACCTAATAACGCCAGATATCCTGTAACAAACAGGGGAGATAACATATGTTAGGGGACAACAGATAGAGAAATTAGTTTGCCAAGCACTCCGAACATTTAATTTAGTTGACCACATTGAATTTTTGAATTCAAATTTGAATTTAGTTGACCAGCCCCTATGTTCACACATCAACTTTTTATGTAACAACAAACATAGCCAAATTATCTTGCAGATTCAGAATACATAATTTACAGTTGAACATCGTTGGGGAGCCTCTTTGTTCATGAAGGAAGGCAATAATTTGTTTCTCTTTCCTGAAGTTGAGAATAGGACCACAAAAATTGTAAGTATATAGATAAATCTGTGTTTTAACAGCAGAACTTTTTTTATTTTGGTAATATGAGATTGCTACAAAGGATGTATTTAGGACTGTGTGGAGATAATGGGATAAAACATGTGTAGTGGTAAATGGTAATACAGTGAGTAAAATCAGGTAGTGCAGTAATACAGTAAGGTAGCCTTGGTCATCACACTAACAGAAAAAGTATGAGCAAACATCATGGGTCCACCATAAATTGTCAGATATTCAGATTATAGGTGAAGTACAGGTAGTCCCTGGGTTACATACGGGATAGGGGCTGTAGGTTTGTTCCTAAGTTGAATTTGTATCTAAGTCAGAACAGTGATATTATTTTAATAAATGCAATTAGGACAGATGTTTGTCTCAACATATTATTAGGGGTTGGGACAGTTACTGAATAAAATCCTCACTGTGAGTTAATCACAAAGAAAAACAATTTTTTTGGAGCCTGGACATTCATTAACGTCTGGAGCAAGCTGTGCTTTGATATGCAAAAAGAAACAACTGCAGAGTTTGTCTTGGTCATTAAAGACTTACAAGAGGTTGCAAAACAGCTCAGCCTTATATTGGCTAAGAATGGGCTGGGTCATTTTTATAGAAATTAAACTAATTTTCACCAAAATTACATTCTTGACATTTAAATTAAATGCAATATTATTAATTACATTTCCACAGCAAGTTAACACCTCTAGTGGCTTTAAAATGTGTTTGGCCACTTTAATTTATATAACTTTAATTTACAGAATTTTGCAAATTTGCAAATTTGTCATTATAGGCAGCATGGTGGCTCAGGGGTTAGCACTCTAGCCTTTGCAGGCCTAGGTCCTAGGTTTGAATCTTGGCCAGGACTTTATCTGCATGGAGTTTTCAGGTTCTCCCCATGTTTGCATGGGTTGCTTCCCACATTCCCCCAAAAAAACAAAACAAAAAACATGCAGTTAGGTTAATTGGCTTTCCCCAAAAATTGACCTTAGACTGTAATAAAGACATATGACTATGGTAAGGACATCAGTAGGGACTAGTCACATGACTGTGGACATTGTACAGCGCTGCGTAAAATGTTGGTGCTATATGAATAATGTATAATAATAATTATACAACAGGTCCCAGGTTCTCCTGCTTCTTTTTCCCCTCAGCAATTTTGGTAACACTACTATGTGCGTTGGCTTTAAAATTTACAAAGAAAGTTTGTGGGCATCTTTAAAAATAGATTTTTCTGTATGCACTTTAACATTTTTTACAGAAAAACATTTCAAATATGGGGCATACAACAATACCATGTTCAGGGGTATGTATTTCTTCAATTGTTATTTTATTTTAGCAAAAATTTGCAATTTTGTGCACAAATTCTTACTTTCATACAAACCCCAATATTGGCTATAGCAGATTTTAGTAATAAAATCACTGATAAACTACCTGTTGCATTTTGAGTGCACTGACTTTTCATGGGGATTGCACTTATTGTTCTTTGTGGAAAGACATAATTCAAACAGAGAGCAGTATTTAGGCCTACCGGTGTCTTGTTCTTCAACAGAATGGCCACCGAATCAGCCATGGCTGATTTTGCCACAACACATGGAACATTCTGATTGTAAACGGGTCCTCACTCTTACTTTCTCTGATAGACCCCACATGCCACTACCCCAATATATATATATATTTACAACACATAATAGGTTTTCTGCTGTATTCACCTGTAATGAACTGAATAAACATTTTTAACATATTTAGCCTATGTTTAGACTTCCATTGGGAACAGCGGTCTCTGTGCAGCACTGGCACCTTACCATCTGCTTGACCACCTGCACTGCTGCTAAAGAAGCTGTATTTGGACATTACATAGCGGGCAGTACTGAACCACTCACTTATGCCTCTATTCATTCTGTATGAGCTGATGAAGGTTAGATGCTATAAGTGTAGTCCTACCCAAGTGGTTCAGGGAAGTGAGGAAGCAGTAACCATGCCACATCCTCACAGCCAATCTGAACACAGCTAAGGGAGTATGTTATTCCTTTTATTCTGCATTATCTTTAATTTGAAGCAAAAACAGGTGGAGTTCTTTTAGCATAAGTCTTGGGCTACATACACAAGTGCAAGAATTATCATTGAAGAGGATCTTTCACGATCCTTTCCAAGGACAAATGACTGCACAAAGCATGAACAAGCTCTGTACATACAGCACCATTCTGCTCTATGGAGAGGGGAGGGGTAGAACGACAGAGCAGCACCCCACTGCGCTCTCTACCCCTCACTTCCATTACGATCATTCATCGTTCATTGTCCATGGATCCGCCAGGACGGTCGTTCGGACGATGGGCGACAAGCGCTGTACACACGCCAGATTCTGGTCCAATATCGTCCCTGAGCCAATTATTGGAAGAGAACCATTGCACGTCTGTACATAGCCTTAGCTTGAGTACACTTTAATACAATTCACCATATGACAATATCCTTTGCCTTTGCTGTCCTGTTTTTTATAATGGTGGTTTTAGGGTTGTCATCCCAGTTAATTCTGAAAAGTCTAAGCTTGCATTTTTTCTTACCTCTTTTAGGTTAGTGTATCATTATACAATAAAGCCAGGATCTGGATAACAGCCTGTATATTTAAAAAAAATGTCAGCAATAAAACATCCCTTATTTCTATGCTTAGAAGTTTCCTTTAAATATCTTTATGTCCCCTTCCATGAATTGGATATCAAAACTATTGCACACAAAATAGTCTAGTTTATTTCTTTTATTTTATTTAAATATTATCTGCTATGTATTGGCAAGCTAACTAAGCATTGTAGGAAATTAAATTTATTGAAGAAGCAAAGTTTGAACATTTTTTAAAATATTAATGATTTGCAACTCCAGTACAAAGAATACTTAAACCATAAATAGACATCAGCGCTCCCGGCATTTAATGCAAAGCAACAAAACAGCAAATTATCTAACTTGCTGCTGCTTAGTGAAAAACTTGTAAGAACTGGTAATGTAACCCTGTGGATACAGCTTTTGGCAGAATTTTATTGATAAAAACCTCTAAACAGAATTAGGACTGCATGATTAATAGTTAATGAAGCTGGGTGCTAATTACAGTCTAAAATATCATAAAGGTATTTTATCATAACTTAGACACTAAATTCCCATATGCCCATCCTAGATTCAATTACAAGGCAGCTATTTTCCCTGTATTTGTATTACAGTAGTGCCTCGGTATAAGTCCACTTTGGAATAAGTCCAACTTGGTATAAGTCCTGTTTGGACACCAAAAATTTTGCTTGGTATACAACCTTTGTGCTAGAACCTGTATTGGTCAAAATGAGTCACAACACGGCACGCTACCCTTATTTACCTCTCTAGAGACAAAGCCACGACTGCCCACGAGCATCAGTATGCCAGTTGCTACCATTCAGTGAACAACCCGCGCTATAACTCTCTGTGATTTACATACATCGCCTCCTCCTCCCTTCTCAGCACCATCCTAGTAGGCACTCGACTCTTCTCAGTAAGGTAAAGGGAGGTTAAATTTTAATTTATTTCATCTAATTGCTTTTGTATTTATGTACTTTAGTATTGAGCAGTGTTTAAATTATTTCATACAGCCCCATCAATGTATAATATGCCAATAACAATTGGATTTTTTTTTTCATGGGAACGGATTTATCCTTTTCCTTGTATTTCTTATGGGAAAAATTTTCTCAAAAAAAAGTCCTGTTTGGTATAGGTCCAAGGATCTGGAACAGATTAAGGACTTATACCAAGGCACCACTGTATTTGTAATCTATTTCTTTCTTTCTCTTGGTATATAGTGGGTTGCTGTGAATACCAGTATTTTGCATAATATTCTCAGCTTTAGTGAAAGCCAAGGAGTACCCATAGACATAAGGTGCCAGAGACTCATCAGGTGTCTGTAGAAGACCCCCAATACTATCTACTACTATTTGTTTTACTGGAACAGAATGAGATGAATAGCAATGGCAGCATTTTTCATTCTGGTTCCTTCCTTTACCCCTCATTCTTCACTTACATTGTTTTTTGGTACATACTTATTTCCTACAGAATTGTCAGCACACATCCCCCTTCCCACAAATGAACAAATCTGAACCATAATCTTTCCAGAGACATACTAGACTTAAAGGGGTTTCATGAATAGATGATAAGAGTTTTTTATGGTGAGCTGATAAGAGTAAGTTGTGTACTTCATTGCATAGAAAGAGTAGTGTTTTAGAAGGACATATACTCATGGGACACATTCCAGTGAAAGTACACATTCACATTCTGCATGGTTCATCTACATATGGATTACAAGCACTACAAGACTGAACATACATAGGCTTATAGTGTATTTAGAAGTATACTGTATGTTTATTCCAATGCCATCTGCCAAACACAAGAGACTGGGGTGGTTTAACCATGCACCAAAATTGTTCCATTAATTTGTGTTTATGGCCTTTTTGAAGACACCTGTGCACTCATAAGATTCAGGCTGATATCTTATATAATAGCCATCAGTGGCTGAGCAATGCAAACAAAGAAAACTGCACCTGAGACCTAATTGAATAGAGAGAGATACAGACGAATTGTCCATCTGTAGGAGTACAGATAAGTGGTACATAGGATGTTCCTAGGGTATGACTAAAAATGATAGCAGCAAGATCAAAGGGGTTACACAGGCATTCCAAAGGTGAATGATGGATCAGTGATAAGTTTGGGGAACATTTACCTACAACATACTTCACATATATAAAAATATATGTTACTCCGGATATTATAAACTGCAAAGTTCAAATCTAACTGCATGTGTTAGGCAGGGGCACAGATTAGAAACAAACTACCCTTGTATCTGCAAGTGACCTACTAAATAAACGTTAACCCTTCTAATATATCTCATGGTGACTTGTTCAAATTAAAGTGGATCAGCTCAATAGGGCAAAGACATCAGGAAAAATGAATTAGAAATTGATTTTGAAATAAACAGTGTGGTATCATTTTTATTAGGCAGCATGTGGGTATATGTGATAACAAGCACTTTTATCTCTAAAGTTCTCTGCAGTGAACTCCTGTAAGGCGATGCTTGAATTTGTTGCCTCTTTTACAGTAATCTGGTAAATATAGTCACTCTGAAAAAAAACTGAAATTAACCATGCTTACTAACATGAACACTAGAAAAATGGCAGCTGGAATAGGACTGATAACTATAGCAAAAACCTTCACTTTTTTTTACATGAACTACATTGTGACACAGAAGAATAGGACTTACATAAACAGGATGAAGGTCAACTCCATACATTTCAAGAGATTTGGCAATTCCCAAGTAATTTGTTTCAGCTACAGCTGGGACCTGTCCCCTAATAAAACAGAAACAAAAAAATAACATTACATAGGATCATCTAATATTATAATGGTATCACGGGGTACACAAACAAAATATGTAAGGATTGAATACCATAGTGGCCTTTGTTCTCAAGCTCAAAGTAAGATGACAAATGAGGACCAGTTGAGAGTCAAGACTATTCATAGCCTTATTTTCAGTGATCACAATTATTTAATGCATGAGTATGTTAGTGAAAATAGAACTTTGAATACTAACTGGGGATATGTAGTTGTTTTCAATATATTTTCTCTCTAAAAAAGCCAGTTGTTTACAGAGCTCAGTAGCTTTTGCTGATATTTACACACATAAGTGCCTCAGAGCAGCAATCCCCTTGCTGCTCTCTCCATGAGGATCATTTTGAGGTTTAAATCCAGGATTATAGTGCAGCAGCATCATCAGGTCACTGAATTTCTTTTGTTTTTTTAAAAGAAACAAAACTTTGGAAATATGCATGTATTGTCACACTGATACATACTTCAAAATGAATTTTTAACTAAATAAATAACATTGATCCCATACTTTAGTATTTTCCTATGATTGCAGAAGATATTTACTTAAACTTCATTTACACGTGCATACTTGTTTCCTCTTCATGAGAATTCATATACTGGAATATAACTGGATTGACAATATTTACCCCATCTAACACATTTTTTGTGAAATCAAAGTCATCTAAGGTTGTTAGTGCACCATATACAGTTAGAGTGTTGACTAAATTATTCAAAATTACAAGTATTGTGCATTGGATTTATGACCACCCAAAGGGAAGGTTTACGTAAAACTGCTAACATGTAGGTGCCATGAACAAAAAAATTGCTAGCAGCTTATATCTCTCGGGGCTGTGCGAGATCCGAATTCTTGATCAGAACAGTCACATACATTTGTGAGTGGGCAGTGGTGAGGAATGGAGAGGGCAAGGCTGGCGCTCAGACACAGATATTTTGTGTTGGAATATAAAACAGGTATAAAATGCCAATTGGTGATTCAGTATTGCATTATTCATTGAAAACTGAAATATCAGCCTCTGGGAGATAAGTAACTTTATTTACTTTTCTCTATGGAACCCAATGATTTACTCCATAGAGTAATACCCCAAAATAAGTGTTTATAAATCACCTGCAGCCCTTCCTAAGAATCACATGCTCTGCTTTTGTTGTAAATGTTATCTGAATTCATTCTCTGGAGTCTCATTTTCATATAATTGAAACTTTCTGTACCCTAATGAAAGGTATTGATTTAACAAGGTGTTTTGTTCCCTGCAGCAGCAAGTGGCATCTGCTTCAACTCCCATCTTACAATGCATGCAGAAACAGTGTCAAATATGTGGATTTCTGTGCTGCCTAAATTCTATTATGATTCTAATCCACTGATTGAAGGAAACGTTTTATGTTCATATTATGCACCATAATTAACTGCATTAAATTAAAAAAAATAAAACTTTGTTCAAAGAATATGGAGAATGGTTTATTTTCTTTAGTAGTGGTCTTCCTAAAAAACTGAAGAACGTTTTTTGTCACAACAATTATCTAAATTTTGGGCTCTTCAATACAACTGAAGGGAAGGTGATACACTTTTTTGGGTATTATAGGTCAGCACTTTTGTCAGGATACGAATAGAGAAGTACCACCAATGACAAGGACAAGGTTTTACATATACCTAACCTTGCACAGGTTTATACAGTTTTGTATGACTCACAAATGGGTAGCCAAGGGTCCACCCCATTCCAGTGCTGTAAAAGATTCCATTGTACATATATTTTTTTCTAATATATGATCACAATAAATGTATTAATTATAACTGTTTTATCAGTAATTAGAGTGGACATATTTTGGCTTTACTTTATTTTTTTTAACTTAGTTGTGAAACAGTTGGGCTAGAGATAATTGGTCCAAAACCAGCAGGTCTGGACCAGAACTAGGTCATCTGTAGGTACAAGACAACTTGGTATAGATGCGCAGAAGGTACTAGAGCTGGTTTCTGCATGTGTTTATACCCCAGGCAGGTACAATCCTCTGTCTTTAATATATTATTTCTCTTCATTTCTCTTTTCCCTATTAACTACAACATATTTCCATTTGTGGTCCATGTTTTTTATTACTTTAAAATAAATAACATTTGAGAAAGACTATCGGACCAGAATTGAAGAGGACTTCCTTCTGAGCAGTGCAATTGATAATCACTGTGATGATTTTTAACAAATGATGATGAATAAGCTAGGGGTTTATCATGAACATCTTTATCACATTTTACAGAAAAAAGCCTTAAGTACACCCAGCACTAAGCAGCTAATTGCAGAACACATATGTGTGCAGAGGATTTAGCAGTTTTTACTAAGCTGTCATTACACAAGAGGATCTGATAACTGAATAATCAGACTGTGAAAGATCCTCTATGCACCCAGCATGCATATCCACTATTTAGCGAGTGTCGGGCAATCTCTCCATTACTGCCAGTAAAGCAGTACCATGTGGTGCCAAGTTATCTCTAATCATCTTGGTTTTGTCAGCAGAGATGAAGAGAAAAATTGAAAAAAAGAAAAATTCTAACCCATCTGTCCATCTGGTGCTTGTCTCCTTATACAATCAATCATATACCATACACGGTGACTGATGCGCCACTGGGCAAATTGTAAAACAACTTTTTTGTGTGTTTGTGTATGACCATCAATAGCTGTGCACAGATATCACTCCTATACTTGTTTATCTCTTCTTCCCTCCTTCAAAGAATGACCTTTTTGAAAGATGTAAGTCTGTGGTATAGAACTCAATATTTTCATTCATGACACTTACTGGAAATACCAAGCAATCTGCAATAATACACTTTTTTCTACCTTCTGCTGTCTAGTTTCTTTTGTTCCTGAGCCTATTATGTGTCAGCTCATCTCCTTCCACTGTTTATCAGAAAATTATACCACCTAGGTCGTATACCTGCATGATTCCTATTGAGTGCAGCTGTTGTTGGTTGTTGTTATTCATAATGCTTTATCGCTATCATAGTTAGAGACCATTCTGAGTTGTGTTTGTGAGGATAATAAGCATGTGAAAGTGATTACATGGTACGATTGACTATTCTATTCTATTTTGTTGGTAGGATGCCGCCAGTCCTGACGTCACCCTGCCTTCTATCAGACAACAAGTACTGCCAGGAGGGACTAGTAATGAATCTCATTGCTCTCAGCTTCTGTCCATTGTCTCTTCTTATAATAGGCAAATCTGAGGCAGCTGAGTAATAATAACATGCTAACATATTTTATACTAGAAATTCTCTTCTAGAAAGTGAATATATTTAGAACAATTCCATCCCAGGCTTTGTGTGTTATATAGTTTATTATCAATCATATGACTGTCTGCATTCCTCTGTCTGCAAATGTCAGGGTACAATATAAAGGACCTTATTACTGTGCAAAAGATAAAATGTAGACCTATATTGGATGTCTCTATCTGTCCTACCTTTGTAGGGTAATATTGTATTGTTTTTTTTCCATACTTTTTTCTATAAAAAATCAAGCTGTCATGACGAGAAAATAAAATGCCGATTGTTTTATTTTTATTCTTTAAAACTCAGTGTGGAAAGCATATACAGAAAAAGACATATCTTTACTGTATACAAGAACAGATTCTGCTTGTAATGTTTGTGTAAACTCATTAACCTGGAAAGTAAAGGTATGCACCTCTTATTGATCTCCCCAAATGGATCACCAATAATGCCTCAATTAATGATTGAGGATGGGGTTCAATTTTTACCTTCCATAAAGTTTGCTTCAAAACTAAATTTAATATATAAAAAGGATCGGTTGGCCTTGCACCCACACTGCATGCCAATGCATGACAAAAAAAGGATAAATACCTAAATTCTGCTCCAAAATCCAGGTTACCTAATCTAAATTCCCCCAATATATATTAGACTTAGCAGTAAGAAGAAAAAGATGACACAGATACATCCCAGTGACATAAAATGACACCACAGGGTTGTTATTCTTATTTTTTAATCTGGTGGTGGCATGGGGAACTACAGTATCTAACTCTGTATAATTGGTATCACACTTTTAGCATACTGGACAACTAGTAAATTCCTCAGCCAGAATATCTGACAACTTACTTATATTAAAGTGAATCAGCATGTTTATGACAGCCTGGTTCTTGATGTGTAGATTAGCTGTCAATAAATATTTACAATGGTGACAGGAGGGGGTACTCTTATAATGCTAGTTAAGCTGGGAAGGGGGATCAGAGTTAAACTTTAAGTTTTTTTAACCTAAATCTTCGAAGGCACCTCCTAGCAAGGGCAAACTACGGCCCGCGGACCATATACAGCCCAATGGGGATGTTTCCTTGGCCCTTTGGGTGTTCCGCGGCTCTGGCCAGTGCCACCCCAAGCAGGGTCAGGAGAAGGACCCCGCCGGGGGGGACCGTCCAGAGCCGTGGAACACGTCCTCGGATCTAAGCCACTGCATACAAACCGCCCACTCTCCCATCGCAGGCTCAGATCTGCGATAGGAGAGTGGGCCGGGCTATGCCATCATGACGTCACATTCAGGGGCGTCATGATGGCATAACTTTGCTAGATACGGTATCTTCAACACAACTGTCATCTGGTGTTTACCTTTACCATTAGACTAAATGCACATTGACATACAAATGTTCGTAAACATCTGCATAAATCAACCTGCTGTAAATGATTCAAAATTTTTGGCTAAATAATAGTGTTCCCCTGGTCACTTCATTTGAATAAACACATGACTAATACTCTATCACATGCTAAAAACACCAAACAATGTGGCTTCATGTCTGCAGGGATGTTCTGCATAAGTAAAAATCATGTGATATGAAAGAGATTATTTCACCAGACCTAAATCATTTGTGTGTGGGAAAACCTTGCTGTTTATGGCTAACAGATGTAGCTCAAGGACAGTTTAAGCATTAGTAGAAATCCCATTATTCCCTTCATGACAATTATTAGCTGGACAGCTGGAACAGTGACAAGTTTTAATCCTGTTTTTGACTTCAGTGAATGCTACAAACTGCTCATCAATTTAAACTGAGCGGCAAAGACAATATTGTCAATATTACCATGTAGCTAATTATCAAAGATTTGCCCTCAATTTAAAAAAAATGATTTTTATAAAACAGTAACAGTATGTATTAGACCAAGGGTGGCCAACAGGTTGATCGTGATCTACTGGTCGATTTGAAAGGCAACGCAAGTCAATCACGGAGCCCTGCCTGCTACTTACCCCTCCCTGCTATTTACCAGTAGCCCTGCTGTACGTCTATAGGGACGCTGGGGATGTCTTTTGTCAGACAACACTGGAAGGCTCATGTAACAGTGGGGAGTAGGGAGGGAGGCAGAGAGGGCAGGAGGGCAGTCTGAGGTGGGCAGTGCTGGGTGGCCAAGTCAGTTCAGGCTCGGTGTCACAGTTTAATTACTGAGATACCTTTGTACAGATTAGCAGTTCTTCTTGTCCAGCACATAATTCTTCTATGACGAACTGTAGCTTTCCTGTCACTATAGTCTCGTAGTGCAATGTCTGTGCAATGTTCTGCCATTCAGTGTCTCATTAGCTTCAGTCACTTCTGTGTCATACATATGTTTAGCATTTTTATTGTTGGTAGATCATTTTGACATGGTCATTTTAAAAGTAGTTTGCAAGCCAAAAAAGTGTGGGCACCCCTGCATTAGACAATCGACAAACTTGGTAATCTACAATTGTTTCCTGATTAATAAAACAGTATGACTTCTGTATACACTGTGGATTATTTTTATGAAAATAGGATGTCTGAGACAATTCAATAACTGTGGGAAGATCAATAGCTTTACCTTCTGTGAAGCACAACTCTAAAAACATAAAAAAACAATATTTGTTTTTGATTTTTTGATGTGCAATAAAGTCCACAGGTTTTCAGTGGCAGTGGCTGATTCTTCACCTGAGAATGTTTGGTAATTCCAAATACTGAATAACCGGTACATGCCTTAAAAGAACACAGGACAGCCCCAGTCCCTATTTTCAATAAAAACTTGCCTGATTGCTGATTTACAAAGCAGAGCTGTGGTTCCATTTTAAAGCGACACCATACCTTTGACCTTCAGGAAAGGGAGTCTTGACTGCTGGAACACGTCCTGGACATCCTATTATTAGATTTATAAGGTAAGGATGGGGTAAAAGGAAATTAAAGTGGAGTATGCAAACTGTTCATAAAGGAAGGGGGGAATTACCGACCCCTTTTGGAGCCACTCATCAAGACCTAAAGTGCCTGCCCACCCTCCATCCCTATTGTGATCTTTCACACCTCTTCCACATTTTTCTTTTCTTTTACTAGTCGTCACAGCTTTATTGATGATTTTTGCACCCCTCCAATTGACATTGGTTAGGCTTTAAGCCTTATGGGAACATCGACTGGTTAAAGGCCTATCTGGAACTTATGGTGGAGGTAGGTTTTTTGACATTACTGTGACTGGCACAAAGGTATAGTAATTTGTTTGGAAAAAATGGTTGGATAAAGCTGTGGCCTTGCCCTATCCACAAAAATATTATGGACTGGTATGTTTTTAGGAAGGGGACAGGGACATGATGGAAAGCTGTGAATGTAGTTAAGAACTATGGTTGTCAGCAGTCAAGTATTTTTTAAAAGCATTCCTCAAGTGAGGTATATTCACCTATTTGTGCTACTTTGCTCCACTGATGTCAATGCTGTAATGGAGTGGTATAGAGAAGTATTTGAGCTTGCCTATGTGACAGTGCCCTGCCCTGTGTAACCAATCTCCAGACTCATTTGGCCCAATTTATTAAAGCTATACACTTTCATCAGTGAAACTGGGTGATCTAGCAAGCCTGGAATGGATCTGGTCCAGGATTGAAAACATTGGCTAACAAAAAAAAAACCTTTTTTAAGCTTTAATAAATCAGGCCCAATGTACTCACAGCAAAAGACTGTGGATTGGTAACTAAACATTAATGTGGGAATGGGCAGACTGACAGTCTCTTCGGCTTCTCCCTAACAATTCACCTTAGACTACATTAATAACATATGACTATGGTAGGGACATTAGATTGTGAGCTCCTTTGAGGGACAGTTAGTGACACAACTATGGACTTTGTACAGCGCTGCGTAATATGATGGCACTATATAAATACTGTATAACAATAATAAAAATAATAAATGTGGTGCTTTTTTATCGTTTTAACAACCACTATTCAGTAGAAATGCTGTCGATTCTTTTTTAACTCCATTCCTCTAGCTTTTAGTGTACAAGGTATCTACACAATTGTTTGTTTTCTGCTTTTATGCTTTATCAAAGATTTCTACTGATCTTTATTACTAACCTGGCCTTTGTCTTCAGTCTGGTGGCATGGCCTCTGTTGCAGATTACCGATGGGCCTCCTAGGAAACACCTTACACACATACACATTGTATACACAATTCTGTTGGCAACAAAATAGGGAATTTATTTCTTATTGGCTTTTATTTACTGGGTACACCAGCTAAAAAGCTATGTTCAGAATGGTGGTGAGATTGCATTGCAGTTACTGCTTCCTCACATTCCTGAACCACACGTAAAAGTTAGACGCTACTTGTCACAGCCACCTATAGAAAATAAATGGGGGAGGCAGTGAGCACTGTAGGCGGCTGGAAGATGCATGGGAATCGCTGTTCCTATCACCAGTCTTAACATAGCATAAGGAAACAAAAATTAATAAATCAATATTTTTCACATTCAGGGAATAACAATTTAAAACCTCATGAGAAAATGTAGTGCATTAGTAGAAAGTTGTAGCTCAGGGCTGTATATTTTTTTTTTTTTATTTGAAACCCTCAGACACCTAATAATATACACGAATGACAGTCACTGAACTTTGTTTTTACATCTCATGTTTTTTCTCCCAAGAAATGTAGATAATGTACCTGTTTTTTTTTCAAATATGATGAACATAATGATAAAACTCATTACTTAATAGAAGCAATTTCTCAAAAATAACTGCAGAACAAAGATGTTTTCTCAACGTACCTATTATTTCCTTGAAAATTCAATTTCACATCAAATGCTCTGCATATAATAAACCCCTGGGCTAAATGGTTACTTGATAAAGTATTGTAAAATTATTATAAAGGAAGTTACTGCACTCCTGACATAAGTCTACAAAAATATATATTACCCCATAACACCACATGTTTAAAATTTAGTGAGGCATACACCATCCTTATTTTAAAAACTGGGACAAATCTTGAACATGTAATCTCCTATAAGCCAACCTCCTTCCTCTAAATAAGAAGTGCTACCCAAAATCATAAGTAATAAATTACAAGCCATCTTCCCTATGCTTCAAACCTCAAAAATATTATTCAATTAGCATTAAACCTCTTAGGACTTCTTGACAATTTACTGGAATTTAATGGTATCACAATTGGCAATAAACAAATAAAAGTAACAGCATTTGCAGATGAACTTTAGCTATATATCTCTAACCCTAGGAGACCTTTGATCAATATATTATGTCTTATTAAACAATTTAGTAAAGTCTTTGTGTACATCATTACATCTAGAGCCTTCTACCTATCCAAGAGGAATGCATTTTATCCCCTCAACTAGATTAAAGACAAATGCCCATATTTGGGAGTAAAAATTCTTTTTATATTTCACTAATATTTTGTAAAAGCTTTGCAATAAAATTACTAAAGTAACAAATTCCATAACATCCAGATCAAGAAAATCAATAAAAGTACAGTCCAAAGTCTACGTAATTTTGTACATTGCCTATACAAACTTTTAAAATTGTTATCCTTTTCTTACCAAAAACAATTTAGGAACGCTAAAAACACTAAAAAGAGCCACCCTACAGTAAATTTCATTGAATGAGTGACCTTAATGAAAATAATAGCATTTTTTAAAATCTTCCTAATTTAAAACTTTCCAAGGTATTTTCAATTATAATAAAATAAAGTGATCTCAATCACCTCTACATGGTAATTTGAGAGATTGTCTATCTTAGATTTCACCACCTAAGCCTTTTTGCTCCTTTAGTAGTTCTAAAAGAATTGGACTCATGTCATGATGTAATGATGATGTCCCTTGAGTTGCTGGTTGCTGTTGTTTCACTTTATGCTGTTTTCTAACATTTTATTGCACATACTATCCTTACCTCACATAATGTATATTTTTTATTAGCGTGAAAATGCCATATAGTGTTTTGGGAAACTAGATGCATGCCTCCCAGGTGAGGGACACTTTTTAGTTTAAATCATGTAGGCAGATTACACCACCCATCACGCTTACATTTTGCAGACCATAAAAAGTGAATTCTCAAAAATGATTAGTTGAACTGACAAGTGCTTTCTTCACAACCATGTTTTCTTTATATTAACTTTTCAAAATACCATTTAAAATAAATTAGAGGCTGCATAAACGTTTTATTGCAAAAAAATAATATTTTGTAATAGTTATTATATTTTTTAGAACTATATATATTGCTTGAAAAGAGGGACAACTGAGGAGGAAAGAGGAATGGGGGATGTGGATCAGAAAGAAGGACAGTACCTTCAAATCAAGAACATTTGGGAGATGTGCTAAATCTCCTCCATTTGGGGGTTACATCTATTTTGATCCATCTTAAAAATATATTTGTATCACGTTGTGTTGACTTATATCTGGAGCCTAGCTCCTAGCTATGACCAGGCAGTACAGCACCTTATTCCCTGTATTGCTGTTTACCAATTTGTTCTTGGACAGTATTTGTATAGTTTGTATAGTTCAGTATTTTTTCAACAGCTGACACAGATAATCCATGCTGATTTAATAACAAGGGTGTCTGTGGAACACCTCTATTCCTCCTGTGCTTTTATCTTAGTCACTCTGCTTTTTTCATACCTTGCCTTGAAAACCCTTTGAATGTGCAGCTTGTTTTTTGTAGACTTTTCACTTGCACACTGTATCAAAGAAAGCAATTTTTGTCTCTTAAACTGCGTACACACTTCCAATTATTATCGTTGGTAAACGAACGACGAACGATCCTGCACGATATCTGCGAACGATCGTATAGCACCGATCCTGTACATACACAT
>NW_027317183.1:17094-22311 GCF_032062135.1 Pyxicephalus adspersus
TAAATCTCCTCCATTTGGGGGTTACATCTATTTTGATCCATCTTAAAAATATATTTGTATCACGTTGTGTTGACTTATATCTGGAGCCTAGCTCCCAGCTATGAATTAACATAATGGCATAGGGGCAATATCTTTGTCATATCTAGAAGGGATTGTCCTGGTGTAAAATTAGGCGGTACAGCACCTTATTCCCTGTATAGCTGTTTACCAATTTGTTCTTGTACAGTATTTGTATAGTTTGTATAGTTCAGTATTTTTTCAACAGCTGACACAAATAATCCATGCTGATTTAATAACAAGGGTGTCTGTGGAACACCTCTATTCCTCCTGTGCTTTTATCTTATTCATTCTGCTTTTTTCATAACCTTGCCTTGAAAACCCTTTGAATGAGCAGCTTGTTTGTTGTAGACTTTTCACTTGCACACTGTATCAAAGAAAACAATTTTTGTCTCTTACAGTCTCAACAGACGTGAGAGTTTTCTTAGAAATAAATAGACACTCACTATCACACTGAATGGATGCTTTGTTTGCCAGAAACAGCTTAGGAAATACATAAAAGTTACATTTACAGCTCACTGATTGTCAAAGAAAGTAATAACACTGCACCACTTACGACATAGCACAGTCATTGTGTAGTGTGTCAGCTCTGCACATACTGTAAGTGATTACACCTTTAAAAATGGGCCATTACAGCATGTTGTGTTTTATGTGGTTACTTCTGGCTGTCCGGAAATCTTTAGAATTCTGCAGATTGGTACCGTTGCATGCTGGGTGTGACCTTCATTCACTTCACTGAAAAGCCTGTCTGGAAACTGTTGTGCTGAGACACAGAGCCTCATTCATCAAGCAAAATTCGGAAGCTCACTCACGCGCACGTATTCGCAATTCAGAATCAGAGCCCGCAAACCTATTGATAAATCAAATTTCAGCCATTGATAATACGCTGGCGTATTCTCCCAGCAGTTATCACCTGAAATGATCATACACTTCATGCAGCGCATCTCCGGCAGCTTGACACTGGCGAGCTTCCATTAAATGTCAATCTTTCACTAAAAAAATCATTCTTTCAAATGGCAAACATCTTCCACTTAGCCCTAAATAAAAATGTTTGATGTGTTCAAATGTTTAAAACATTTATATTAGCTAAGAAATAAGCATATTTTTAAATACCCTATTATTTTCAGGTTAGGAAAGAGTTAACTGATTTCAGCTGTTTACATAGGCGCATACCTAAACGATTACGATGCCTGACCTGATGATCGGCCTGGTGTTAAATACCTGCGAATTCGGACAGACGAGACCTCGATTTTGCCAGTGGACTAGATCATTCACCCAAGTTCTTCTTTGCTTCCATAGATAAATATATATATATATATATATATATATAATATAACAAAATAATAATATATTATAAAAAATAATAATAAAAATGTAAAAGTTACACTAAACACACACATCACACACATTTAATAAATTACTTTACCATTAAAGCCTACTTTGTTTAATTTCTTTTTATTTAGATAGCTGTTCACTGGTGTAAAAATGTAAAGGATCATATCAATAAATGATTATGGAATGTCCCACTGTCAAAAATTAAACAGCCAAGTTTCATTGACTGTGCATGTCCCAATTACAGGCAAATTCATAACAGCTTTTGTTTTTTAAAACTTGTCCATTTTGCAATTAGGAAGTCAGTCAATATTAATGTGTTTACCCATGATTTTTTATTGCAATAAAATGTCTTTATTACTACTACTTATGTTTGTTCTGGACACATTTCTTAGACCATTTTTGAACTAATTTGGCTTTATATGGAAGTGTGGGTTTACATGTTTTTTTTTGTCATGTCAATTTAGTGGTGTCTGTGTGGTCTCTATATTTGAATGTAATCTTTTCGAAAATGATTTTTTTAAATAAAGTTGTTTAAAAAATGTGATAGTTGTTAGTAATTTTTTGTTTTGTTTTTATGTGATCTCTTTTACAATCTTCCAGGTTCCTTTAACCTTGGGTGATCAAACAGACAATTGTGATTGTTTTTATGCAGTTCTTTTCTATGAAATTGTGCGCCAAACTTCAGATGTTTGCTTCACATTGTAGTGCCCCAATGCGGACCTGCTATGTGTGTGTGTACTGTGTTCTATGACTTTAAAAACGCACCGGCCACTTTTGCAGAGAAGGATCCTCATTCGGGTAACTTTTTCTTGTTTATTGTTTGTTTGCCTTCATGTGCACTAATGTATGTACATACATTTTGTGACACCAATGCAGGATTGGTGGTGGAAGGGAGGTATATTTGCCCAAGACTCCTCTCCTATGTGAAGTAGCATGTGAAACTCACCTGCAAAGTAATTAATGAAGCAGCACTGAGGGTGGGGTTATAACAGAACCAGGAACTCAGTGAGAGGCTGTCTGCCTGGGGACACAGGAAGTTGAGCTGTGTGAAAGAACTCAGACCTGAATAGAAGGTTGCTGCAAGTTTTGTTTGGGGCTGACAGGGAGAAGCCCTCCAGCTAATAGACAGGAAAGTCTAATTGATAGTAAGTGCTGGACAGGCAAGGTTTTCTTTTTTACTGTTTTGTTTTGCAACCTTTAACCACCTAGCCATTATGCCCGTACGAAGGTCGGGCAAAAAAAAAAATGGCTAGGATGGTTAACCCCGTAATTTTGTCACATCCTTACCTCCATGGTCCTGCTGTGCACATCCAGCGTCATTTTCCTATTCCAGCGTCGTTTTCCTATTCCAGCGTCGTCCTCCGTCCATCGTCGTTCGTCAATCTCCCTCTCCAGCATCGGGTGCCAGCGGGACCGGTAAGATGCCGGTTTCATGAAAAACAGTGGATCACTTTTGGTACAGAAATCTAGATCTCAGTGTAACGCTCAGGTGGTTAATAAACCTGGCTATGGGCCAGCTTGGCACTTGAACCTCAGTGTGGTCTGAGTTGGATGGAGCCGACAGGTGTCCCTTGACCCCAGAAAAGGCGATCCTTGAGCGAAACCCCTTACAATATGTATATATGTATGCATTTATATGTGTGTACCTATACATATAACAGAGAAATTATAGGAAGAAATATGCAAAGAGGGCTTTTTTGAGGGCTGGGGTGTTGGCATATTTCTTTATTTGTATGTACATCATACATAGTACATAATACATAATTGATTCAATTATTGAAATGAGGCAATTTTCAAAAAGTAAAATGCATATGTATTTTTTATTCATTTAAATGTATTTTGACATACACACACAAGTGAAATTACTAAATGTTCCTTGATACATGTAATATAACATCTTTGGCAACAATCTTTTGATCAAACACTTGATTTGTCTAAAGCTACGTACACACTTCCAATAATTATCGTTGGTAAACGAACGACGAACGATCCTGCACGATATCGGCGAACGATCGTATAGCACCGATCCTGTACATGCAGATAACGACACGATCGTTCGCAGATATTGTACACACAATAGATGCGATCGTTTGAGCGATACAGGAAGTGACGTGCACGACAGGAAGTGAACGAACGTTCGTTCATCACGCATGCTCAGACCATGGACGATCAATGAACGACCGTACACACGATAGATGGTAAACGATCGTCGTCCAATCCGATCCGCCGGTCCGGTCGTTCATTTCCAGCGACTATTCTCGTTCGTCGGCGTCGTTGGTTACTTTTTTTACGAACGATTTTTGACCAATCGATCGTTCGTCGTTCGTTCGTCGTTCATTTCCAACGATAAAAATTGGACGTGTGTACGCAGCTTTAAGCCAAACTAGAATGAAATTTGAATCAGATTCAAAATGCTTGGTCACATTTTTTTTAACATTCATACTATTGTGAGATGACCTATTATAAAGTGCTAATTATTATACAGCTTGATATAAATTGTATCAAAACAACAACTGCAACAAATCGAAGTATAAATGAAGCAATTTTGTGAATTAGTATAATGTTACCTAAAAAATGTAACATAAAAAAGTAGCACTTACACAAAAAAAGGTCAAGCAACAAAGATTCCAACTGACCTGTAATGGACTGTAGATGCGCACAAAACAAGGACCAGGTGAGTGCTAATTGATTACAATGACATCACCATTGACAGAGCTTAACAGATCCCCCTGAATCTCGCAGCTGAAAATTAATTGCCCTAATTGGCGAATTCTCTACCCGGTTACTCATTTATCAATGCAAGAAGCCGGCAAGCGACTGCACTAGCACAGCGAGCTTACGCGCATTCTGATGATAAATAAGCGCCATGAGAGAGGAGTGCTGATGAGAGAGGAAAGATTACTAAATATTGTAAAACGATATGAGGCACCTGGAGTAGCATAAATACTGGTTTACCTCTAAATAGCTCAAAGCGGACCTATCACTAAAATGTTTACCTTACATAAAGGGTAGACAATCCTTTTAAGTATGGAAGAGCAGAGCCTCTTGGGATGGCTATTGGGCTAAATTCCTGCCTTTGTGATTTTTAAATATTTAGGTAAAATATGGAAATTAAAGTTTTACCTTGGTCTAGAAACCTTTTTCCAGGCCTATTTTTGGTTCTTGGAAGCCATGTTGCAATACTTAGAAGGAGGGGGCAAAATCTCACTGCTTCCAACAGCTTAGTCTTTCAGCATACAAATAAACATGAAAAATTGGCTAAACATTCATGTTTTTGTCGGGAGGTCAGGGAGATTGCAGAAAAGGTAAACACATGTTTTCTAGTCATTTGATTGTTTTTATTTCTTCAAAATTAGTTAAATGGCAGTCAATTGACATGATGCCCTTTATGATCAGACTAAATATAGTGCTGCCTAATACTCATGGTCCTGATCATTTTCTTTATATTCTAAAATCCTATGACAACTAGAAGCATTGGTGTGTGAGGAAGATAACAAATGTATTTTTTTTGTAAATATGTTTTTTGTATTTAGTTGAATCCACGGAGTTTGCCAACAAATTGTAATAATTAATACAAAACTAAAATCCTATGTAGTCACCTACTAACACCACATATCCTGTAACAAACAGGGGACATAACATATCTTAGGGGACAACAGATAGTGAATTTAGTTGACCAGCCCCTATGTTCACACATCAACTTTTTATGTAACAACAAACATAGCCAAATTATCTTGCAGATTCAGAATACATAATTTTCAGTTGAACATTGTTGGGGAGCCTCTTTGTTCATGAAGGAAGGCAATAATTTGTTTCTAGAAATCC
>NW_027317184.1:0-22239 GCF_032062135.1 Pyxicephalus adspersus
CATGTGTACGCAGCCTTAGAGATCATTTTCAGCACAATCTCATTGACCAAGTATTGGTTGGTTGGCAATAACTACCACGTACAATCCAATCTTCATAGAGATCTATAGACATAAATATCATAAAGTGTGTTTGTAGTAACTGCAGAATGAGTTTAGGTAAACCTGAACATTGAACTTTACTTATTTGCTCACTTTTAAATGGTAAACATCAATAATAAAAAGTGTTATGTGTTCCAAAAAAATGTGCCTGCTAGGTATTTGCTGAGCTTAAAAAAACTTCTGCTCTCCTTCTTGATTGAGCTCTTGGCAGGTAACATCTTTACTATCAGGTAATATTGCCCTACATCACTCTCTATGGTATAGGTGAGCAAGAAGCATTTTGTAGTCCTGTCCTAGGATGACATCTCTGCTCCTCCATAGATAAGGGACAGTGAGTGCTATCATCCTAGAAGAAAAAGTATGAAAAGTAAAAGCCTACAAAAAAAAATATTAACTAACGCAGCCACAACATCTAAGGTGGTATTTCTCAACCAGGGTTCCATGGAACCATAGGCTTCCTCAAGAGGTTGCAAGGGGTCCTTGAGCAATTTTGTGCCTCCCAGGTCAAGTGAACTTTATGGCTATCTGATTTTTTTCCACTGTCCAGCCATATAAGAGGCATTATTCCCACTGACCATCGTGCCTATTAACCGTAAACTGTGGATACAGTAATTATTTCCTTAGAATCTGAAAGGTATTTGAAAGGATCCCCATTGTAAAAAGGTTGAGAAAAGCCTGGTAAGCTACTATATATAACACTTTGGTTCTTGAGTTCATATATGCTTTAAATGGCTGTTATATTGGTATATATAGTTATATATGTTTTAAAAGAGTTTGATATTGATCTGAAAGGTTCAGAACTCACAAACAGCGAATTGTTTCCTTCTCAATGCAGAGGAGTGCTGACCTTGGCATCTTGCAAGCACTGCCCATAGAAAAAACCTTTGGGGGTCTATTTATAAAGCAGCAAATCTGACATTCCTTGAAACATTCCCTGGTGGAAAATCAATTTCTGCTGTTGAAACACATGGATGTGAACATTTCTTTACCAGGGAATGTTTCAGGTAATGTTAGATTCACTACTTTTTAAATAGCCCCTTGGTGTTTCCACACATTTAAGGATCTATATTTACAGTATATAGAATATTTATATTGAAAGCTGATTCAATATTATAAACTCCCCAACTTGCAGCCTTAAAGTTATAATGCCAGTAAGACATTTCAAAAAGATCTTCATACAGGTCAAAACACCAAAAACAGCAAATCTGATTGTATTGGAGTGAAAAAAAAAAAAAGGAAACTGGGATGAATAACACTAATAAAATCACAGTTAGTTAACAGATAGGAATACATTGTATTCATTCTGAGTTGTAAAGACATGAAATAAAAGGAAATGCAAATCACAATCTGTATTAATCCCTTTAGGGCTTGTTCAGACCTGAGTTCGTTCAAAGCATTTTTGAGTGGTTTTATTGCATTAAGAGGCAGTATTTCCAAGTGTTTTTTTTGGACACCCAATTCTGTGTCTGGGGTGGTTTGCCACCTTTGCTACTTTGATAGATTTGAAGTGTTTAAAACACCAAAAAAGGCTTGTAGCCGCATTTGCAACTGCCTGTACAGGATTTTTTAGGTGTTTTTTTAACCAGGCTTTAAAAAAAACGCCTAAAAACTCTCTCACAGGCAGTTGCAAATGCCTAAAGAAAACAGGCGTTTTTGCCTGAAATCAACCCTGGATGCCTAGCTGTGCATAGTAGGTGTCCAGGAGAGGTAACGTCCGCTTTTTTCAAATAAAATAGGGTGAAATGTTTAAAAAAGCAGTATTCAACTTTAGAGGTTTTAACTTCCAAAAGCTGTATTTCAATGTATTTTCTAAGTTTTTAAAAATTTAGCATATAAAGAACATTTACAAAACAACCAAAAAGGGGCATTAACCAGTGGCTCTATGACTTTTAATATTGGGGAGCTGATCACATTTTTAATTGTAATACTTGCCAAAAATTAATATTTTAAAACTGGCATGCATTCATTCATATCCTCTTCCGTGCACTTTCTCTGTATCTTTCAGCGAGCAAACTTGTTCTGGTGACAACTGTCTCATGTGTGGATGGCTCAGTATACACAAAAATAAAATGACCTCTGGCAGATAGGACTTTTTTGCTAAGTGGGAGTTTACTTCTGTTTAAAAGTCTGTGCTGCACTGGCTAAAGGTGGGCAGATGTCTCATTGGGGACAGCAGATGGTGAGGCATCTGTCCACCATTAAATGGACTTCTATGCTGCAAGAACCCTAATATTCTAATATTCCAGACACCCTGTATCTGGTGAAATGTGTTGAAATAATTAAGATGTTTCTACAGCCATTTTTTTTAAACAATGGGAAAGAGTTAGAACTTCTGTCAGGTCTGTATTGATGTCATTGTCTTGTGTCATGGTAAAGTGGCTTGTGAAACATTTTTCTGTTTTTAGTAAACTAAGATGCCCCAATTTAAATACAATTAGAAGAGCCTTTGTGTGTTTAAATCTGAACATGCAAAAGATTAATACATTAGATTGTGAGCCCCTTTGAGGGACAATTGTTGACATGACTATGGACTTTGTACAACGTTGCGCAATATGATGGTGCTGTATAAATACTGTGTAATAATAATAATAATAATATTAATATTAATAATACATTATTATGAATTGTGTTGTAGGCCTTAAGCTACGTACACACTTCCAATTATTATCGTTGGTAAACGAACGACGAACGATCCTGCACGATATCTGCGAACGATCGTATAGCACCAGGATCGGTGCTATACGATCGTTCGCAGATATCGTGCAGGATCGTTCGTCGTTCGTTTAACAACGATAATAATTGGAAGTGTGTACGTAGCTTTAGAGGCTTTTGATAATTCAGGCCCAATGTATGGATAAGGGCTTTTTTTTACTTTTCTGATCAGGTTATATGTACTCTTCTCTGGGTACTCTACTGATTTCCTACCTGCTCATTACTTTACTGAATGACAGGTTACAGCATGGTTTCTTTGAATATATGTTGCTTATATATTGTATACCCTTGTCTTTTCAAGTGAGAAAAAACTCATAACAGATGCATTGTACAAGAATCAGTTTCTAAAACGTCTTGATCCTCATCAAATCCGAGACATGATTGAATGCATGTATGAAAGAAGATATGCCCAAGGAGAATATATTATAAAGCAAGGAGAACCAGGCAGTCATATATTTGTATTAGCTGGTAAGTTCACCTGAATATTCCTGTTAGTTTAACACATGCTGGATGGACCTGTCCTCACCATTACTCAGCTACGGAAATGTTAAGCTGTGGCTGAATCTATTCATGGAGAAAAATAGCAGGTGATGCGGTCAAACTCTTTCACGTTGCACTCAATATGGACTTAAGAAAACAGATCTGCTAAAATGGAAGCAGGGTATCAACAATAAAGTACTGTTGTTAAACATACAACGTTGCTGTATTTATAACTATTTCTGGATTCTTAAGAGACCACACTTGGTATCCCAACACACCTACGAGCTAGCATTTCACTGTGTGTGCCTGCATTATATATGCAAATCTTAACCTCAGCAAACATTTAGTGGTGCGCACTTCGTAGGCTTATCCAAATGTATCATACTGTTTTTTCAAACTCTGTATGAAAACATTTTCAGTAGATTTAGATGCTACGGAGATAAATGGTTTCTACTCAGAGGTTCTCCAAGGGGTCTGTCTTTGTTTGTTCGAATTTTTATATATTATGAAAGTGTTTACTTTCTAGTTCTAGTTCTTGTTTTGCTTAGGTAAGGAAGTGTGAAAAAATGTTTTGTTTTTTTTTTCCTATGAAGATTTACTTTATATCAGTTTGTATATTTAAGATGCATCAGGAGGTAATACAAATTTGCTTAAATTAAGGAGAGTTACCAACTGAGACAGTTGTCACTTTGATATTTGAGCCCATTTGAAAGTTTTTCTAACTTTTTGCTTTCAAGATGCCTCATACATTTGAGATTTCTATTTACTTTCTGTCCCTGTGATGCACTGGTGACATAGACCACAATAAGAACTCAGGTTAGGCTATAACCTGCTGCACTACATCTAAAACTGAAAAAAATGTTTTTGACTTTACATACCCTTTAGGATGGTAACAGGTGGGGTGGAAATAGTAAGGAACACCCAATATTCCAAGACATAAACATTGCGGGATGGTTTTGCCATTTTATATTCTTCTTCCTATTAAATTGTATTTTTAAAGGGTCAACATATTATGCAGTGCTGTACAATAAATAGATTAAACAGATACAAAAAATACACACTCGGAGGAGAGGACCCTGCTCAAAAAATATTCTTTTTCTGCCTTCTGAAAAAAATGAATGAGAGTTCTGAAGGCAAAATAAATAAATAAATGAAAAGCTGTGAATTTATAAATTTGTCCTTCCGTTAATGGAGCAAAGAAAGCTCTGTACCCGGAGGAGATCCTTGGCTATATGATCTGTCTAACGCATCTCTCTACCAATCAGGAAGCTCTTTCTGGTCCATTTAACAGAAAGAGATCTTGGCCTGACTTTTGTGAAATGAACTCTTCTGTTTAAATAGGCCACCGAGTGAACCTATTATCACCCAACATACCCATTCACTATTACACCATTTCTTTTTGTTACCTATAGACCTGTTAAGCCGAAACTGGGAGATATTTTACATCACAGTATTTACCCTGAAATGTCATTTTAATTAGATTAGCATTTTAACATTTTTAAAATGCTAATTTTTTTTTAACATATAAAATAATTTTTATTATGATATATTTTACAGAGGGTAAAACAGAAGTCTTCCAACAAAATAAACTACTAACGTCCATCCCTGTATGGACAACCTTTGGAGAACTGGCAATACTCTACAACTGTACAAGAACAGCTTCAGTCAAAGGTAGCTATTAAAACTGCTTGTTAACTGTGCGCATCTCTCAATAACACACCTTGCTATCGTTTTCATTTATATAGTGATTCGATGATCTTGGTTTATTTGACATCACATACTTTTTTTAAAGGATTTTTATTCTACAGTAGCATGTTGTAAGAAGTATACAAACATTGCAATTTTTATAATGTATTGTAAGTTCAACATAAATATGGATAAAGATATTTTGTTAATATTTGTGTATGCTGTACAGAAAAACTTTACTTACAATTAAAGCCCCATAATGAATGTCCAACAGTATAATTATATTAGGGTTTTCTGTGTTAAGGTGGTTGTTTTTGTCTTTTCTTCAATTACATTTTTATACCCTCTTTAATCCTATTAAACTTGTACCACATGATTTTTTTGGAGCTCTTCTTAAATCTTTTTCAATGAATATTTAACCTGAGTATGCTGGTAAACAAGTAATACTTAACTTGTCGGACTCAGACCATGCCCCAATACAGGAGCCCTGTTCATGCTCATGTTAGTGTAGAGTCAGTGTACAGAAGCTTTTAATTTTTGTTTTAACTACTTTTGCTGTCTTCAGCTATTAGTTTACCAAATTACATGAAAATAATAGAATGTATTTGGTACAGCTTCATGAAATACTAAGACTTCAGTTTTTGGGTAAGAATGGTTACTTGACTCACTCTTTAGTTGTATATCTCATACATACAGAAGGTTACTCAACCTGCATCCACTTTGAACACCCAATCTTAGGAGGAAAACCGGGATTTTTTCCATGCACAGAATTGGACAATCGAGTACATATGAATACAGCTTTATTTTAATAATTAGAAAAATATAATTGTACTCATTTGTTATATGAACTTTAAACATTGTCCTCCTTTTGCCCTCTATCCATACCCCTGCCATGAAGCCATGCTAACACTGTCCCCACACAGATAGAATACCCAGTTATTTGTTTTTTTTTCACATTATTAGGAATACATGGAGGGAGCTATGAAAAGTTTAAATGCAAAAATAATTAACTTCACTCTTCCTAATTATGTCAAAAACCATTGCAGTAGTGAAGCATTTTTATATGTTTTACATGCTATCTTAATCTTAATAAAAAGCAGCCTGATTTACAAATGCCAACTTTTCTCCACCAACCAAGTAATATTACAAAATAATTATCAATTTATGGGAATAATATTAGTAATCTGCAATACTCAATCATTACTTTTTTGCATTTGGGTAAAAAAGGCACTAAATTAAATTTTTGACACATAGACCACAGTTTTACATATGTATGAAAAGGAAACTCAATTTAAAATCTCATACTAGAGTACATTGATTGTATTACTGATGTAGACTTTATTTATTTTTAACGCAAGCCAATTTTTTTGTTGTTTTTCTGTAATCAATTCCCAAAATACTTAGTTGATTTAAAACTTTGGGTTCAAAGCTAATTACCTAATACAATTGAAACGATTTCAAACAATTGTTAACTATTATATTATCAATTACAGAGTTTTACAATCACTTAGGCTAATTTCAGACCTGTGGTTGACTGCAGTGGTCTGCCACAGGCTCAACCACTCTTCCAAACATTGCCGCGGAACTGAGTGGGATCTGTTTGGAACTGGTTTGTGCAGGAGGCTGCATGCAGTTGGGTTTGGGGTGTGAATGCAATGGATTGCAACTGAGGTTGCTGAATGCAAAATTTTGCTCCCCTTGATCAGCCAGCCACCTATATTGACTTGAATGCAATCACTTTCAACCACAGCTTACAGGTGTTGGAAAGCAGTTGTGGTTGCTGCTGGAGGACTGATAAAGGTCCATCAACTTTGTGAAAACATTAAACTTCAGCAAGTTGCAACAAAATGCACAAAATGGTATCAAACCATTAGTTAAATTGGAGCAGCTAGGAGAGCAGTTGAATGGCAGAACACTGCAGTCAACCATTAGTCTGAAATGACCCTTACTTCTTTCACCAATTGCACTAATGGAGTTATACAGCCAAGGCCTATCTCAACAGGCTTTTTGTGTACAGCTATTGGTGTAACACAAAGCAGTAAATGGTAGAGGTGTGTGATTTTTGAATACAATAACTTTGATTTTTGGCTTATACATGAAGAATTTTTAACACATTTTTTTTACAGCTATAAGCAATGTTAGGACATGGGCTCTTGACAGAGAAGCATTTCAAAATATTATGAGACGAACGGCACAAACCAGGCATGAGGAGTATCGGAACTTCCTCAAAAGGTAAATGCTTAGGTAGAATTGCAAAGTAAATTTTTTTATGAATCATTACTCAAACTAAAGGTAAACAATCATATTTTCAACCTAAAGTATATATACCGTATTTTTCGCCGTATAAGACGCTCCGGAATATAAGACGCACCCAATTTTAAATGAGGAAAATCTAGAAAAAAAGATTCTGAAAGATTATTTCCCTTCTGACTCATGTGCCATTCATACCGGTATTCCCCTTCTGATCACTCATGTGCCATTCAAATTCCCTTTCTGATCACTCTGTACCTTTCAAATTCCCTTTCTGATCACTCTGTACCTTTCAAATTCCCTTTCTGATCACTCTGTACCTTTCAAATTCCCTTTCTGATCACTCTGTGTCATTCAAACTCCCCTTCTGTTCACTCTGTCATTCAAATTCCCCCCAACGACTTTCCTCGTTCGTCGGCGTCGTTGGTTACTTTTTTTACGAACGATTTTTGCCCAATCGATCGTTCGTCATTCGTTCGTCCTTCATTTTGAACGATAAAAATTGGAAGTGTGTACGCAGCTTTACAGCCACACACCTTTGGTAATACTCAGCCCCCCACCCCCCATCTAACATATATGAAGTGCCTGGATAAGCTGAGTTTGATTTGTGTGTGAGGTCTGTTTCAGTCCCTGATAGTGATATTTACACTCTTTATTTGTACAGGTGACCATTGTCACCAGGGCTAAAAATAAGGCAAAGGACAAAATTTTGTTTTATCAACATCAATAACATGTGGAACAGAATGGAAGAAGGATCTTCCATTGAAGATACATGTTTGAGGATTTGCTTTTTTAAAGAGATTTTCTTTTTAGCTTTTGTATCTCCTTAAATAAGAAAATAAAGAAAAATCTACCTAATAGGACAGAAAAAAAACTTGATAGGAGTTTTAATCAATCCTCATGCTATCCAAATCAATATATGGCTTTAGACATCTTTAAGCTACGTAAAATAATATAATTATTATAAGTGCAGATTTACATGATGGAGCTTATAGATGAATGTTTATATTATACTAATGAACTGCTTCAGGTCCTTTATTCACTGAATGGCAAATACTTGTCCAGCAAATCAGATTGTTGGCAGAATGGGTTATTATTATTATTATTATTAGTAAACAGGATTATATAGGGTTTTACAGATCTTCATGTGTGGTATCAAGACAAATTTAAAAAAAAGGGCCCAGGGAGACTTTCCCACCTTTCTCATCTTAATATCCTTGATAGCCAATTATTCTCTTTTAATAGAGTATTGTAATAAAACAAAAGAGACATAAGCATGGTACATGTGATATTTAGTTGTGTGCCTTGCATTTGTTTCATCTAGATGAAGACAATAAGTAGATCAGAATAGAAAGCAAGACATTCTTTCTTATCCTATGTACTTCATTTCCTTTTCTTTTTAGAGGTCTGACATCTCAAATACAGCCTGACAGAATGCAGTGATCACCATGCAAATGGTTAATCATTTTCCTGTTGACGGATTCTTATTTATTACGACAGCTGCCAACATTTCATGGAACATGAATATGCATTAATACATTGAAAACCATGTTTGACTTTTCCAGAGTACAACATGATGCACTGCATGCAGAGTTTAAGCAACCTGATTAAGATCTAGACACACAGCTTTTTTTGTAGGAAAATGATATGAATGAAAGTAAGTGACACCGAGAGCCAGGACCAGGCTGTGACAATATTTATTTGAATAGTTTTTTTCAATGAGAAAGAAACATTTAAATTCTAGCTGACTGTTACATGGTATGCAAGCAATTAAATAACTCCCTGGAGCTGTTCCTCCAAGTACATGAAAACCCAAACTGAATGACATTTACATTCCTAAAGCAGAGTTATCATAAACAACTTCCATTTTTTTAAACAAAATACTTATTGTATCTCAGTGCTGCTGATCTGCAGACTCTTAGAAGTAGACTTATTAGCAGTGGCAGCATAATATTTTTCACTGGATTACTTCTTTCCCAATTTTAATAGTGACAACTGTGAATAATACCTGCAGAATATATGATAAAAGAACCAATTATAGTCACCATCACAATCCAATGCAACAGGTTGACTACAGATTTGCTAAAACTTCAAAAATAAAAACAGCACCTTTCCTATCCTGCATTTCTTGGTGGGTAGATTATCATCTCCTCCCTGGCTGTTGTGGTTCCCTCCACTGACCCTATGTCATTTTTTTGTCCTGCAGTGGCTAGGGGTCAACAGAGAGAACCACAGTGACCTTAGAACTCACTATTTGACTAGTCCAACGAATATCAGTATATTGAAGACCAGACAGTGACAAAATTACCTTATATTGAGAGAAACATAGAATAAGTAAACATAACTAATGTTTCTCAAAGCACCATAATAGAACCCAGTGCCATTTAAAATACACACACACACACACACACACATATATAGTATATATGTAGTGATGGTGGGGGTGTGATACAGTGCCTAGCCTACAGTGTTTAGCTTTAGCTAGACAGGGAGGATAGAGAGGTAAGTGTTTTTTTTTGTGTCTACATACATGTAGGCAAGATGATTGATCATGATCCTCTCAGATAATAATCACCAGATAGGTACTAGGGGGTGTTGAAAAGTTCCTGGCTTTGCCCCCTTCCAGATGAAATAGAAAAATGAGTGTGGGGGCATATGACAGCCTAATATCTTAGTATGTAACTGTGCAAAAATCAGGTCTTTGCGATTCTTAAATCTTAAAAGTTTTTTCTTTTAGTGAGAAGCTGCGATGGCAGAGGCACAAGCAAGTTTCACGTCATTGGAGTTATGGGCCGTCATGAAGTTTTTGTTTCTCCAGGGAAAGTCAGCAAAGGACATTCACATTGAGATGTCACAAACACTAGGGGAGAAGTGTCCTTCCTACAGCACTGTCAAAACCTGGATATCTCGTTTCAAGACTGGGCATTTCACCGTTAAAGATGAGTCCCACAGTGGCCCCAACCTCAACTGACCTGGCAACCTGCGATGCTGTCCTGATTATTGAGGACCGGCGAATATCCGCAAAAAAGATAGCCTAGATACTTGACATTTCACGGGAATGTGTTGAAGCATTCAAAGCCGTTTTGGCCCATTTTGAAGCTGCACAGGACTTTTTGGCTAGGTTAGTGACTGAGGATGAAACTTGGCTCCACATCTATGATCCTGAAACCTAGGAACAGTCAAAGGAATGGCGCCACAGCGGGTCCCTGCGGCCGAAGAAGTTCCAAACCCAGAACTCGGCGTCCATTTTCTGGGACAAAGAATTCTGTATTCTGTTGGTGGACTACCTACCTCAGGGCTCTAGTATCACCGGACAGTATTATGATAATCTCCTGGACCAGCTGAAGGAGGCAATTAAAACGAAATGCGGTGGAAAGTTGACCAATGCACCAGTGACAATGCACCTGTGCACACGTCCAACCTTGTGGCTGCCAAATTGAACACCCTGGGTTTCCAATTGGTCCACCATCCCCCCTGCTCACCTGACCTGGCCCCTTTGGACTATTATCTGTTCCCGAATTTGAAGAAACACCTGAAGGGGTAACGTTTTGGTGACATTTCTGACGTCAAAGATGCTGCTGAGAGCTGGTTTGCGGCCCAACCAAAGGACTTTTATTTGAACGGTCTGGAAAAGCTGCAACTATGCTGAACCAAGTGCATCAGTCTCAGGGGGGAATATGTTGAATAAATTGTTTTTTTAAAACTCGGGCTCTCCTCTTTCTGGGCAAAGGCAGAAACTTTTCAGCACCCCCCAAAAAAAACAGAATGCCATTAACCACTATAGTGTAACTAATGTTGTCCTTCAGCGCTCAGTCCTTCCTATCCAAAAAACGATTTGGCCTGTACAGGGATCATTTAGCTACGTACACACTTCCAATGGTCCTCGCGCAAGGCCGATATCGGACAAGAATCTGAGGTGTGTACAGCGTGGGTCATTCATCATCTGAACGACCGTCCTAGCGGATCCACTGATGATGAATGACAAACTATCGTAATGCAAGGGAAGGGGGAGAGCGTGCAGCGCGGTGTCGCTTGGTAGTTCTCCCCCTCCTCTCTGCATACAGCAGAATGGTGCTGTATGTACAGTACTCGTTCATGCATCGTGCAGTGCATAGTCATTGGAAATGATCATGAAATATTACACTATAATTGGAAGTGTGTATGCGACTGAGAATCTGTATAGAGCTTAAATCTTATACAACAATATCCATTTTAATTCATCAAAGGTGAGAGTTTATTTGGTCTATACAATAGTTATCAACAAAGTAAATTTAATGATGGTATAGATTGTAAGACAACTATAGGATGTGCCCATCCTCTAAGAAAACTGTGCAGCACTGCAGGCCACCACATAATTGCCTTTTCTGTGAAAAAGAGATCATCTGTCCCCTACTTTTGGAGTGGGTTATTTTCCATTTGCTATAGGACATTGGTAATATTAAAATGCCTACATTGCAAAACTATTATGGCAAATATCACATGGATTAAGATGCTGCAATCCTTTTTTTCAGGAAAAAAAATTATTTCACTAACATTAAAGTGAAGATGCTAGTTCTCTACAAGCATTAGGTTTTTGATAAGTGCATTTATTTTAACATAAGTGGTTACTGATCATCACTAAGTACATATAATCAAAAAACAACTTGATATAGATTCAATTATCTTAAATGCTTGGACTGTATTGTTCTCAATGCACACAAACAATTCCATTTAGTTAAATACAGTACATTCATTGTTCACTGCCCACTATGTGTGTGAAAGATATGTCCTTAACACCATTCATTTCTTTGAAGATTTTAAAGTAAACATTTCTCGACTGATTATTAAAAATGTTATCAACCCCAACTGATGATCTGTTTAATATAATCACTAAAGTACAAAAGGTTTTAAGCCTTGATCCTGTTACAATACAAGTCAGTATCTTTTCACAGGTTTCATTGCTTTGTATTTTAGGTTTGCTTTCCTTGAGTGGTTCTTGTAGTCTTACACTACCCACAGATGGTTTTGGCTAATTACTTTCACCATTTTGTATGTATATACAAAATACTTCTGCACAAAGAAATTCTATGCCTAACAATACAAATGTGACCAAGCCAGATAATATTGAAATGATATTCTAAGTTAGAGGAAGTGCACTTGTGAATTGCCTGTGATCACTGTACTGATGTCTAAATGAAAATTCAGTAATTTTGCTCTTTCAGAAAAGAAGTAAGAAGAAGGAGAAAACAACTGCAATGCAAAGTTTTTCTAGTGAAATCAAACTGATGCAGGCAACTTTCTGGATTCAAAATATAGTGTTCAATCCAACTTTTCATGTTTGCATTCATCATTTCAATGTCCTCCACACAATGGGCATTTTTGCTTTCTATATTATTATCCTGCACAACGATTGCAACTATCCTTGGGCCAGATTCTAAGAAATGGGCCAAAAGCTTTGCATAAAGAGAATTAGCTAACTCTGGCTCTTTACTGCTTTATACATTGTAACAAATAGTCTTACTAACCAAATAGCAAAAAGTGACTGTATAGTTGGTCATTTTTTGCAATACAAAGCACCCTGGGTTTTATGTTTCCTAGAAGATGCTTTCGGGGGATCTGTGGCAACATGCAGGCTCCCGAATGTGCATGTAAACCTGTGTATGTAGCATCTTACAATTCGTTCTTCTCCACAGGTACACATTTCATAAAAGATCCAGCAAAAAATGTTTCTACTTTTAAACAAAGTAAGGGTTAGGTTGGCCTTTTTGTTAAATTCCTCCAACCGGTGCAATTATGACATTGTTGTCTCTGTTCCCCAAGTGAACATCAAGCATGACTTCATTGTGGAGTTGAGGTGAAGAAGAGGAAACATAGGTTCCTGATGTAGAGTAAGAACCCTAGTGTAAAATGCCAACCAGATACAGTAGTAGGTTTATTAAAAATCAGAAGTTCCCCCTGTGCACCTTGTTCAGTCAGACTCCAAAATGGAAATATGCCCCAAGAGTTTGTGAGAAGCTCCAGAGAGATTCAGTGTAAAGACCTTTCCAGAAAATAACCTGAGGAAGAATTCTGGCACTGTCCTAGAATAGTTACCTCTAAAGAAGGATTTACTTCTGTTTTAGTGAAATCGGCTAATGTGCTACCAGTTACAGCTTGAATTTAGTTTAGTTTTAAGTATACTCTTAATCTGCTTTCAGTCAAAGTGACCAAATCTCTCCCTAGCCTACCCCAACCCACTCACTTACACTCTCATTCCCTCTTACCCCTGCCACTCCATTTTCAGTAGTAAAACTTTGCCTAAGGTCTCAAGCGCTGGAGCTTAAACAATTAAACAATTAAAATTGATGGAAATCCCCCCCCCCCCCCCTTCATGTCACAGTATTTAGGCCTAGCTAATGGCCGCTCAGGCTTGAGCACTTCACAGACAAAAGTTACATGATCTCTAGATCCCTAGAAGCATCAAGTATTTGCAAATGTTGTGATGAAGTAGCAGGGGATGCGGGGAAAATGAGTATAGGAGCAAAAGGTTGAAGCTAGTATGATGCTCCAAATAGGCTAAATACCAGGTTCTCTTTATAGGATTACTGTAGACTTAATGCAAAACAAAACAGTGCTTACACTGCTGGAGGCCTGTGATGTCCCTTAGATGGGCTCACAATCTAATGTCCCTACCATAGTCATATGTCATTAACATAGTCTAAGGACAATATTTGAGGGAAAGCTGATTAACCTCACTGCATGTTTTGTTTTTTTGGGGGGATATGGGAAGAAACCAGAGTACCCAGAGAAAACCCACACAAGACAAAGGGAGAACATACAAATGCCTTGCAGATAGTGTCCTGGACAGGATCCCAACCTGTGACCTAACACTGGAGTGCTAACCACTGAGCCAACTGTGCCACCCATGGTTGCAATATATTTACTGCTTCCCTACACCAGGAGCCGCTGCCACTTGGGAAGACGCTACATGTCTTGCGGCAGCCCTAAAGGGAATGAATAGGGGCTGCAGGAAGTAGTACTAGAACCGCTCACTGCTACCAAATGTTACATATGCAGACGCTTGGTTCTGCTGTGCAAGACCATATAGTGAGATCTGGGTCCTATTTCTTGCCAGCATCTAGCCCAAAAAGGCTAGAAGCTCAAGCTAAGCTCAACATGTTTCACATTTGTTTTTTATGTTTGGTTTCACTTGCCATTTTTTGCTTGGTGCCCCTGGATATGGTAAATGTTTGATTACCTAGATTGTAAGCTTTTTCGGGCAGGGTCCCCTCCTCCTCCTTTGTCATTGTTTGTATCTGTCTTTCATTTGCAACCCTTATATAATGTACAGAACTGAATATTATGTTGGTGCTATATAAATACATTATAATAATAATAATTTTGTATTTATATAGCAGTGATATATTATGCTGCACTCTACAAAGTTTATAGTCACATCACGAATGTCACTTCAGCCAAAGAATTCTTAAATTTTAAAGCTTAAAAACCTGATCTACAAATATTCCACAAACATTTTAGTAATCATATTGACACATCGTTTATTAAGTACTAGGTCCCTTAAATAAACTGAGTTGGAATTTAGGCCTGTTGATTGGTAAAGTATTTTGTTTTTATGTTTATAATCCCTGCATGTCTCTTTTTTAAAGGTTAAGCTGCTGGATAAACACACAAGTACATAAGCACAATTGTAATCACATGTTTTGTTTTATGACCTGTTTCATGTTGTAAGTGAGAATTTATGTCAAACCTGTGATTGAAATTACGTAAATCTCTGCATCAGTGTTATTAGGTCATGCTGACTTAGAGATTGTTGCTGCACATTCCAGATCAGCTGTCATTTTGTTTGAAGTATACTTAGTTTTAGGTAAAGAGGAACACCATGTACTTTTTTTTATTACAAAAGCTAGCATCCAACTAACATTTTATAAACAGGGTTTGAAGCATAATTATCCAGTCATTGAGCATGGACATTTGCCTTTTTGCAAGATTGCAGGAGCTGCCTGTAATATAGACCAACCACTGGTGCTTTTTCTCCTTGTGCAGGGAATGGTTGGACCCTTTGTACTCCATAATTCTATACTACGGTATTTTATTTTAGGCATATTAAAACTAGGAAATGCAATGTACAACATACTATACAGAATGCAGCTATAAGGAGTTTGCATTATGCTAGCTAGTGGGAGAAAAAGAAATGATCACAGCATTTACTGTAAGTGGAGAAAGAGAGAGAGAGAAGGAACAATAGCTTGTTATGAGTAGGAAAAAGAAATTGCATTTCAGATGAGGCATTGGTTCTCCATAGGGTATCTGGGTGATCACTTCTGCCTAGTGAAATGATTAGTCTCTATTACTGGAAGAAAACAGGGATATTGGTGCTAAGTAGTGTGTTGGAAGCTCTGTTCAGTGGGGGGTTGCATTGGTTCTCAATAGGAGGATAGGGGGATGCACAAGTGCTCTGGAGGGGAGCATTCATGCACAGTGGTGGTTGCAGGGGGCATTGATTCTGGTTTAAATATTTGTCAATTATGTGTGCATTATATTCTTATATCAGCTAAATAGAAGCTTAACCACTGATAAAATGTTGTTTAGATGGAAAACTCTGAGATTCATATTCATCATTGTTAGAACAAAAATGCTGGGTAAAAAAAGTGTTTGTGGTCTGTTAAACATAAACAGAAATAATGTTTTGTACTAGTTACTGGAAGACCCTCTTACTGTAACTGCTCTTTTTAGCCAGAAAACTATTTGCTAATCTATAAACTATGATGGCTGCTGTCCAAACTCCCACGCTGCATAAAAAAAGAATTGCTTATAGACAGCTAAATGCGGTCATTTGTTCTAAATCCTGGAACACTGGAGCCTAACACAAAGTAGCATGAAACTGATCATCAACAGATAATCAACTTTGAAAAGGCTTCTTGGTTTAAATGTCAAATGACATGACAAATTTCCATTGGATGACTGATGTTTGGTGTAAAACTTCTCTCGATATAGTTATAACATTTTCTTAAGGCAGAAAGGTTTATTACAGTTTAATTACTCAGAACAGTATGCATGGTTTGTCATGTTACATGTTTATTAATACTTCTTTGATACTCTAGTGAACTATAGCAGATCTTTAGGTGGACAAGGTGTGCTCCCACCTTCTGAACTTAAAAAAACTGGAAGTAAAAGTTAAAAGGTATTTACCTTATGTCTGCTTTGCTTAGGCAAAGGAAGCATTAGCCAACTTTTCCCTGGAACCCCGGGCAAGCTAAGGTCCCCAAATATTGTAGTTTTGCATGTCAGGGGGGTTGATGGTGATTTGAAGGGACTGCATCAGTTATTTATCATTGTAAGTCACTAAAAATAACATCTGCTAATACTGATTATTACAGATCAGTGAATTGAAGCCTAAAATTAGGCCTACTGAACAAGCCATATCCTGTCATTAAAACCAATATTTACACTTCCAAAGTTGTTAGTTACGTGAAATTAATCCAGTAAGAATACATGTTCCCCTGTTAGGGGAAACAAACACATGGAGGTTGTGCAGTGACATGACAACAAAACAAAAAATGATAGAAATAGCTGATTTTGAAAGTGAAATGGTTGTGGTGGTCTATTTCTAAACGTTTTTACTAACACAGCTAATACCCATTTTTTTTTTACAGATTTTTAACATTTTCAATAGTCACAGATTTTATAAATAAATCCAATGTGAAAAATGTGTCAACTTTGGGTAAATGTTATGAAAAATCCCAATATATAATATTTACTGTTTTTGTTAAATTATTTTATGTGTGTGTAGAAAATTTATCTGATCATTCAGTAAACTAAAAAATACATTTCTATCATAAACAGAAGCAAACAGTGCAGTGTAATTTAAATATCACATGCATTAAGCTTCTGTTAAAAATAAACATACTATTGAATATATCACATGTTATGCTTCCAAGAACTGAACCTAATACGTCATGGTCAGGAGTCAAAAGGTCTTGTAAAAATGTTTTAATGTTTATTAATATTATTTTTATTAATCATAATTAATATTAATAATGTGTAGGTAAGAGTTTGCATAATAATATTTAATGTCTCCTTTTTAGCCAAAAGGTTTTCCTGTTTTTTAAGCCAAAATATCCCTCGTGGAGAAGCAATTACTTCCAATGAAAAACATGGACCTGGAATATTCACCTCCAGGGAATGTCACATTCATTGCTTTATCACAATATTTTTTCACATCACAACACTTTTCTCAGCCATACTGAAACAGACTCATTACTTGCATAAATCTAAAGGTTACCATAGCAAGGACCTATCAATCATCAGTTGGCTAAAGTGTCAATCAGACACAAATAAAACTGCGGAAGTAAACAAAAAAAAAACCTCACCTTTTCTTTCGCAGATCTGTTCATCCATCCACAGGTTTTCTGGATAAGGGCCCATGTTGTCCTGGAATCCTCCTTCGTCACAGCGTGGAGAAAGTCCCGGGCGTCACCATCTTCTTTGCCCTTCCTCTGCCTACATCACCCGATCTTGCACTGCGTAGGAGTGAAATCCAGGGATGTAGCCTGCGGTGGATGGGGAAAAAAGTGCCGATCTCAATGCACATGTATTTTCGCTTTCCTCATTGAAGAAAAAGCTCCTTCTGCGCATGCTTGAGATTGGGATCCATGACCTATGATGTGTCCCAGAAGGCCCTGTGCTCCCATTCTGTCTTAATCGCCGTGGGGGGGGCTTTACCCTTTTTTTAATAAAATGCTTTTAAATCCGCCCACCCAAAAAAAAGAAGAAGGTAATTTTTACCTTATATAAAAGAGTTGTCTACCCTTTTTTGTAAGGTAAAAAGTTTACATTAGGTCCGCTTTAAAGTAAGCAGTATCTGCTTTGCTGTCTCATTTGCTAACTCATTGTTCTTTGGGAATCCTTGTACAATTATCATTTGTAAAACAATGATTGTATTTTCTGACTATAGTACAAATAATTAAACAGTTAAAGGAAAAAAAACTCTCAAAAAAAAGTCCTGATACTATTATAATTTCTCTTAAAATTAACATGTGAAGTATATTTATTTAGATTGTTTCTCTTTAGTCCACACATCTCTGTTTTCTAATTCATTTAACTATTATATATAATATTCTGAGATGAGATGGAAATGAAGGAGTTTGAACTGAAGGATGAGAACGTAATGCTAGGGTCAGAGAGTACATTATATAACTAAATAAACAACTTCTAGAAATTGCATGAAATCTGAGACTGGACTTTTTTCTCCCTGGAGGTTTGACATCTGCTTGTGTTCATAGTTTCATGACAGTCATGTGATAGGTAAAGTACATTCAGAACAGTTGCTAAATAAAATAAACACTCGTGGAGAATGTACTCTAGAAGACTGACAGAAAGCTCAGAGATGCCAATAGATGTAGACTGATTTATGAAAAACAGACTGAGGAATATGAGGAATAATATCATTTACAAATTAAGTCAGTCCACCCAAAATATTTCTTTTTAAATAGATGCTGGAAAAATAAACCACCAGACATTTCATCTTTTTATGTATTGGTAAAATTTCTATGTTTGTGCTCCCTGGTTGACCTACCTTCACCACCACTGCATGCAAATGTGTTTACCTAGGACGCATTTTGCCACACCTGGGAGCTGCTAACTGCATGTTTTTCCACCGCAAATATGAAAGGTAACTCTTATACCAAACAATCATTGGAACACAGGAAATATAATATACCCTTGCCTACTATTAAGTACATATTGTCAGAAAAACATGGTCATTTAATCTACATTTAACTTAGATTATCCCTTTCTATGGAGTACTGTTCTCTGCATAAATTGCATATGTTTGATTGAAGGCTATGTTTATATATTAAAAGAAAAACCTAGATGATTAATATTATTTAGCCTATAAAAAGCAATAAACCTATACTTGCTATAATGCAATTTTAATATACTGCACTACTTATTAAATGTCATGCATTTAAGAAAACAAGCAGACGTCTGCATTCCAGTATTTAAATTGCTTTCTGCTAATGTGTCCCATGTGAGAAATCTATAGCCTCATTTAAACACATCTGAAAAGAATTAACAAAGATTTTTTTTTTTTAAGTGATTCTGATTTAATTATATTGTTAGCATACACGTGCAATCGGGCAAACTGGAAAAGCCAAGGATAGAAAATGCCTGATCAATGTATGTATCTAATGGATGAAACAAATGCTGTTTCATCAACCACTTTAAAAAAATACATGCTACCATTGTATAGGCAATCTAGTTAAAAATAAATAAAAAAATCTGTTCCACTCCAACCAACCTTTAATGCCAGCTGTCTTCATTCTAGTGTTTTCCCCTCTCCTTATTGGCAACCCTCCATGCTGTATAGATATTTTGGATGTAGTGTTCCTATTAGTCCTCCCTACCTATTCTCTGCTGTGTATTCCTACTAGATTGTAAGCTCTTCGGGGCAGGGTCCTCTCCTCCTGTATCACTGTCTGTATTAGTCTGTCATTTGCAATCCCTATTTAATGTACAGGAGTGTATGGAAAGTGGAGGCAGTGTGGGGGACCAGGGTTGGGTGAGATGTCACCAGAGAGTATTAGTAAAGTGAAAAGGTGCAGGAGCACAGACAGAGAAATAAGGAGAGTGAAAAAGCAGAGAGACAATGAGTTATCAGACTGGGGAGTGCAGGGAGTAGTGCCAACAAAGAGAGAGCAGGGTGAATAATACATTTTACAGATAATTGCGAACCATTTGCGTACAATAAACAACGTGGCAAACTGAAGTACATACTTCCAAAACCAACACATACACCCCTAAATCTTTATTTCAGGTCCCTTGACAGGGCTATTTTCTATTTGTGGGGGACTGCTAATCCATTTTGGCAAATGCGCCTGTGCTGGATGGTCCTTGACAGTCCCCTTATGCTGAAGCGCCCACATCACACTGGAAGGACTGTGTCAATATGTTTGCAGTATTGCAATGATCATTACTTAATATTCATTAACCATACATATATTAAATAACTTGTGGGCAACTCACCTAATATCTGGTAATTATTTGGTAATTTTAAAGTTTGAGTCATAATATGAACTTGTTAAACTGTGGTCAACATAAACTGTACTTTTTTTCCTTACAAACTGTTTTCTCTGCCAGTAATTCACATAATCAGGGAAGGAGACACAACAGATTTGTTATTATTCATGTGGCCAATTAAGAAGGGTTGACCTGACCACTGCCCCCAAGATGTCAGCTGTCAAAAGACAGCTGTATCTTGAGTGTTATGTGCTTCTCATCACACAAATGCTGGGAACTTCAAGGTCATTAAAATTATTAATGGGTCAACAATAGGTGTGTCCTGATGTACCATTTATTTAATAACATCCTTATGAAATTATTACATTAACCTTTTAGTGATAGATGGATCCTGGATCAAACTTTGCAAATATTATCTTTACAAATGTAACAGAAAACTGGGGTTAGGTCTGGTGCATTTTATATCAAACTTGCAAATAATGTGCTACTATTTCTAAGTGTAAGCAATGTAAATTTGGAATAATGAATGTGAACATGTGAACAAACTTCTGTCTTTTAAAGAAAATTCAAACTTTGGAAGTATGGGATCAGGCATAAAATTCAGGTGTGAAGTTGATGCCCATGGCAGCAATGAATTAAAATTACAAATACAGCACCGTGGCATAGATAATAAAAGCATGCAATATTGTTACTTTTTTATTCATGGTAAATTAATATAGAAGCTGCAACATACACTGCTACATCATGCAGATTTAGCCATTTCCAGTCTGATAAGTAAATTGGAACTGATACACTGTTCCAGTCTAATACCCCCCTGGTCGATCCAGCCTATTCCTGGCCGGCAAGGGTCGGCAACTCTCGGGTAAGGGCAAGGGTCGGCAACTCTCGGGTAAGGGGACATTCCCTCTCCTCTGTATGTATTGCGGAGGAGAGGGATTTCCTTTCAGGGGCATTCCGGGTGGGGGGCGGAGCCATCAGCGAGGGGCTTGAGAGGGAGTCCAGCCTTGTGTGCCTTCTTGACCTCCTAAAATGGCCTAGTAGCCAAAAAAGTTTGCTGACCCCTGGTCTACAGGGACTGTTTCCCTAGCATTTAATCTGAGGCTTTAAAAGCCCATGTTTGAAATTCCTATGCATTCCAATAGGCTAATCTACACCAGGGCGTTTCCTTGAGGCACGTTTTTGAGCGCTATCTATACGTTGATCCTTGCAACGTTTTAAAAATTAAAACGCGGGGTTAACGCAGGTAAACACAGGTAATCAGATCTGCGATGGGAGAGTGGGCAGGGTTATGCCACCATGACGTCACGTTCAGTGGCATCATGATTGCATAACTCTGCTCACTCTCCCATTGGCCTGGCCCCTCTGCCAAATTTTAGATCAGATTGTGGCCCTTGAGTGAAAAAGTTTCCCCACCCCTGCCTTAGACCAAGGTAGGAAAATTAGATTGTGAGCTCCACTGAGGGACAGTTAGCAACCATAGATTCTCTAAAGTGTAGAATAATTTTTTGGCAGTATATAAACCAATGACAGCAATGGCATCTGTGGTATTCCAAGTTGGACAGCATGTATATTTTATGGAGACATGCAGGTTGCAATTCAACAACTGGGTAGGCTTAAATTGGAATAATGTTTGTTGTACCCCAATATTATCACTGAACCAATTGGCAGTGATCTCTACCCACATTGCAGAAAACAATGAAAAATATAGAAGGAATGGTTTATAAAAGGTTGAGAAACTGTTGTTTTCCAAAGATTTGTTTGAAAAACATTTTGTTTGGCATCTCTGTATTTAAATTAAATGTATAAATGTCTTTGATAGTTGTATTATGAAAGAGATGAGAGAGATATTGAACCTCTTTGGCAGCTCTCTAGCGGTTATTGGGATGATTGTATTAGCAGGGAGGATTAAACCAAGCAGGGATCCTTAAGCTACGTACACACTTCCAATTATTATCGTTGGAAAACGAACGACGAACGATCCTGCACGATATCTACGAACGATCGTATAGCACCGAT
>NW_027317185.1:0-22231 GCF_032062135.1 Pyxicephalus adspersus
CCAAAGACTGATGCACGTTATAACTAAGTATAAGTATTTTTGAAATCTATGACTTGTGTACTAGAAGTATATGACTTATGTAAGCGGAAAATGATGTTTAGGGTTTGTGTATCTTCACAGTACATGATCTTTATGTGCGGCGATGGCGGTAACAGTCTGTTTTATGATCACACAATGTTGTGTTTAACAGCTCTAGGGAGTGATAAATATAAAGAGCTATATCCAGAGACCTCATAAAGATTGAAAGACGGGGGTGAGGGCAATTGAATGGATAATGGGATGAGCTATTCTCCAATGTTATACATCAAGAAAAGAAATAAAGATTCTGGAACATTAAAGGGTGAGTTAGGCAGAATAAAATGGTCATAACAAAACATCAGAAATACCAGGCGCTGATATTTAATTTTGATGACGTTATTTTTCATAATATCAATTTCTATATTATTACATACTTAACATATGCAACTGCCAACATGGCCCTGGCTCCATGCATATTACATACAAGTCCTAAAATAAAGTATATTTTTAAAGATATATAAAAGTACAATACAACATAAAGTAGAACCGTGCCATAAAACATTAAAATCTACTTACAACTTGTCCTCGGCTAGAATGAATATCACAATAATTGTATTACTGTTACCTGATATGAAGCCCGTGTACTGATCCTGTGATTTGGATTGTCCTAGCGATGGTTTTTATCTGCCAGAAATTCTGGATTTCCTGTTATTGTCATCGTTTGCTTTTATTGTTTCCAAAAAATCAACGTCATCCAACATAAATTTATTCCTATTCAGACAGATATGGCCTATTGAACCTATCAGTAACTCTAAACACCTGACATGTCACGATATCAAGCAACAGTGTTTATTTAAAAAACAAAAGCTGCATTTTTATGTATGACGACCCATTGATATACAGTAAGTGTGCTACATTAGTCAATATGGAACTGTATTGAGGTATCCCATTCAGTTGAATGGACGACCAGAACAACAATGTAAATAGGCCCTGAATAGCAGTCCTACGGTTTGGTTTGGGAAAATTATGTCCCAAACATATTTCTGTGTTGTGGGGGTTTACCACTTTACAGTAGGGGGTTATCTATGTGCTGTGGGGAGTTTCTTGTGAGGGGTTATTTATTGCGCTTTGGAGTGTTATAGTTGTTGAAGGTTATCATCCTGTTGTTGGGGTGTAATGTGGGGTTATTGTTGTGCTGTGAGGTGCCTTAGGCCCCCAATGCCACTGTCCACAATAATTATGTTATCCACACTATGGGACATCTACATCAATATTAATCCTAAAAGCCTGGTTTTGATTGCCCACTGTAGTGGATTTTGTTAAATGTGGTTATGTTATACTAATATGACCCCCCACTGCACAATATTCTACAAGCCAAGCATCATTAGGATTGTGCCAACCACAATCCCATGTGAATAGTACATGTGCATGCATGCCGCAACCAACCCTCAGGTCTATGAGCACGAACCCTCTGCTTCACTTTAAGTATTCGCTCATATCAGGGAGGGTGTAGAGATGAGCCATGTTGGCAGATGTTCAGTGCTGCTTATCTCAGGGGAGAACTATACGATTTGGGAAGGATTTTCTTACTTGTCCAATCAATTGTACCTTCAGACAGCGGCAGCCTGGTGCCGGAGTATGTTAAGCCCTGTTTTACCTAAAAGGTTTCTGTGTTCTCTTCTCTCAAATTTTATATTTATGAAACCAGTTGTCAGACATTGCTTTAAAATCTAATAAATCACCATCCACACATTTAGAATTGTTTTTTAAAGTCTCTGATTAATAAGATTTTCTTAAAAAATGTGGGATGAAAAAATGTTTTGTACTCTAACTGATTACACTTACCAATGGGACAGGAACAATACAAAATGTTCTCTGAAATGGAATAATTGACAGATCTGTGGTAATTTCAGCTCCTATTTTTGCTATTGTGTTAGCTATAGTAAGGTAATTAAAGGTCCACAATGCCGATGAAAACAATTACTGCCTACATACAGGTATTCATGTAGATCTTGAGGGTTGACTAGCTAGCTGACATGTTAAAGGTGACAAGGCTGAGAACTCACAGTAGTTACAATATTATATTTATATTTAATACCATTTATTATTACATTTTTATTAATATATTTTTTTAATTTTTGTATGATTATATTTAGTTACAAACACACTGAGTAAGAACTCCAGCTCTTATCATTGCTCTGTTCTGATACTGTGGTCCCCATCAGAAAATTTAGCATTCACCATTCCCTGCTCCTTGCTGTGCTCAGTGTTCCCAGTTTCTAGCCCCTACAGCAAATCACAATACTAAAAGCTGAAAAGTCTGGCAGCACCTGCAGTGCTGAAACACAGGGTAAGTAGGTAGACCACTAATATTATTTGTTATAATAACTCTTCAATCATCTAATTAACTTAAGCCACATACACACGTGCAGTAATTGTCATTGGAAAGGATCTTTTACAATCCTTTCCAGTGACTAAGGACTGCACGAGGCATGAACGAGCAGTATACATACAGCACTGTTCTGCTCTATGGGGAGGGGGGGAACGATGGAGCAGCACCCCGCTGCACTCTCTCCCCCTTCACTTCCATTAAGATCGTTTGTCGTCCAGTGTCTGTGGATCCTCCAGGACGGTCGTTCGAACGATGGGCGCTGTACACATGCCATATTCTCGTGCGTTATCGGTCCTGAGCCGATTATCAGATGAGAACCATAGGACGTGTGTACGTAGCCTAAGACATACAGTAGTCTCTCCTTTACATTTGATAATAATTCCTCTAAACCTATTTTAGAAAAACCTACTTTAAAAAAAACCCAAAACAAAACACAAAACAGGCAAATATTTTGTTACTTTGCCTCCAGATTTTTATGTTCATATCTAAATACAGTGTAAATACTAATCTTTTTGCAGTTATGTCTATAAACTTTTATCATCAGTATTCCACTGCATTTAATCAAGTATCATTCTACCAAAAAAAAACCTTGAAAATTTGGCCCGACCCTGAGACTCATGCTTTTTAGAGTTTCAGGGATTTTAATTACGTAGATTGATTCCTGAGGTTATAGCAGTCTAACTTTAACTCCCTCTGGCCTACTGATTTACAGCCAGTACAGCCTAAGGACTGTCAGGATTTACCACTAGGTGTACCGTCTTGTATAAATTCATTGACAAAACATTTAAATTAGAAAAAAAGTCAAGGACAAATAGGAAAAGCACATCATAGAGTACAAGGTTATTATATCATAGTATAATGTCAGTGATAATTTATCTAGTCAGACTCTTGGGATTGCCTAATATGTGGCCAACCAACTCATCGGACCTGTCTTTACTAAGACGTCACCATGGGTCACGTCACTCATTGCTCGAGACACATAGAACAAGAAATCTAGATTACAACTGTGCAATTTAGACCCTTAAGGAAAGAAAATTTGAATGTAACTCAGCAAAGAATATAAAATGAGATGATGACCTGATGACCTTACAACATTTTAAAGTAGAATCCCATGTGGAACTGTTTCATCAATTGCACTGCACTTAGTAAATTAAGCAATGCATTTCTTGCTAAAGTCTGGCTATGTTCCTTTTGGATAGTCCCGACACCATCAATATGACAATTTTGATATCATGAACAGATCCTTACGGAGGGTGGCATCATGTTGGCCATGTGTACCACCGACACTGAAAGAAGAAGAATGGGACCCCAAAATGTCTTATAATCAGTCAAAAAACAAATATATACCAGGAATTGTTTAAAAACCCGGAAAAGAGCTAAAAGTTTGCATTCTGGTGTAAAAAGGCCCTAAAAGATTGGCGTTATGCAAAACACTGTGTAATATTTGTAATATGTAATATAACAGTTGTGCAATGTTTACATTTGTTTATAAAGCAATAAAAGCAATAAAGTGTTCATGGCTGCACATCAATAGCAGCATTATGTCACCTTTTATTTACCCAGTCCCCACCTAAGTTTGGTTGAATTGTCTGCAAGTGAGGTTTGGACAGGCCCGGACAAACATAAAAATCAAGTTTTTAATTCTGCTTTTTTCTTTCTGCACTTTGTGAGTTTTTGATATGTGAAGCACTTCACTTGTGGCACAGCTATTGATAATTGACAATGATATGAGTGGAACAAATCTTTAATTGCTGCTCATCCAGCTTGGCTTCTTTTTTCATTTGCTCTTTGTGTTATTTTGACTTGCCCTATGATTCTCTTTAAAACTCTAGTAGTACCTCCTAAAGTTTGAGTACTTATCATTGTTATTATTGTGCAACACCTGATGTGGCTAAGGGAAGTATATGGAAAATAATGCTGTATCAAAAAAAAAACCATTGCAAGGTTACTTTTAAAAGTGTGATAATAACGTCAGTCACAGCTGGACCCTCTGGCAGCTGTTTTATCCTCTCTGTTCTCCATTAAACGCACACTACGTGGCCTGCTTGATGGTTAACATTGTTGCTTTGCAGCACAGAGAGCCTTGTTTCAAGTAATTGACATTTTCACTAGTTGTTTTGTTGGTTCACTTCCATGTGTTTAAGGTTTCCAGTTTGTGTGTAATAGATTATATGTGTGTTTATGTTAAAATGCAAACTTTTTATCTTTTTATTCTTTTTCTCCTCTATGGAGTGCAGGGATTCCTTGAACACCCACATCAGTATATTTTAGGTTCTTGAGCACTTGAGCTAAAAAAGCCAAAATGCACTCCCCTCTCATAAGATATGATTTACTTTTGATTTTTACTTTTAGCTTTAGTTTTTAATCCTATTCATTATATGTACTAATATTTATATATAAAAAAGATTCTTGTGTTGGTGCAATCAAATCAGTTTAGAATATCGCTCAATTTGAGGGTAATGTAACGTTGAGTTTCCACAGGCTTCCTGAACACGCATACTTATGCACACTCTCTTGGTGCTCCATCACGAGGTCTTGCCTTGGTCAATATTTATCAGCTAAAACTGTAGTCTTGTAGAGATCAATATTTTCTGCCATGTGTCAAAGATTGCTGTGCTCAGAATGTCAATCAGATTCCCCACCTCACATTCACTGGTACACTACCCAAGACTGACCCTCCTCCCCTTCTCTACTCTTTGAAGATTCTGCTTTAGAAATTAAATATTAAGAGACACAACAGTGAATGTGCTGAACAAGGATCTCCTCAAGGACACAGCAATGACCCTCCCCCACCACTTATCCATGTTATTTCTGGCCTTTGTTTCAAATGTGATTTCCCATAGAAACTGCAAAACTCTCTCCTTAAAATTTCCTGGTATGTTGTTTTTTTCACTGATTTATTCAGCTGATTTTGCAGTCTTCTTGTCCTCTGTGCTCTATGTCTTTCCACTGTCCCCTATAACAACTCTCTTCCATGCCAATCACACCTCCGCCATTCACTTCACACCTCCTTCTGTCACTCCTTCTGTTCACAATAATGACTCCTTTCTATCTGCTCACCAAAAGCTCAGGGAGAATAATCTATCTGTTCAATTTCATATCTGCTTTTGCTCCCCCAACCATTTTTGCTATTACAGATCCTGCTGGAATACATTAGTGGATCAGCCAGGAAAGTTCAATGTATTTTCGGAACATGCCCTTACTTTACACCCCATTTATGATGTGTTTTACAGGTGTATCTATGCTATATGCTATAATATATATCTTCTTTCCTGAGTTAAATTGTTAATAAACAAAGGTTCACTGAAAACAAAAGGCACAGTAAATATAATGATATAAAATATTAATATGTTTGTTTAATGTTCTCCTGACTGTAAGGCCTTGTACACATGTGCAATAATTATCGTTGGAAAACAAACGTTTAATGTCCGATCAATAAATATTCACAATTATTTTGAACAATCTGTACATGCTGTAACGATACGATCGTTCAAATATAATCCACCAGTAATGTACATACATTAGATACGATCCTTTGAACGATGCAGGAAGTGACGTTTACTGGAGAAAGTGTATCACAGAACAAACCGCGATCACTGAACGACCGTACACACAATAGATAGTGTACGATCGTCCCCCAATCCGATTTGCCGAGACGGTCGTTCGTTTTCAGCCACATTCCTCAATCATCGGCGTCATTGGCCAGTCGTTGTGCACTTTTTTTGGTAACAATTATCGAACAATTGGTCGTTAATCATTTAATTCCAACATTAATTATTGCACGTGTGTACGTAGTCTAACACAATTTAATGGTATGTTTTTTTACTTATGGGACATATAGACCTGGTGCTGACTGCAGCATTCTACAACAAGGAAGTGATTACAGTGGACTGAAGCATGGTTTTTGAAAGTGACAAGTTGAAAGGTTTCTAATTCTCCTCTCAAAGAAAAAACACTTTGCAATCTCAACCGCACTCAACTTTACTCAAAACTGCAAAAGTGACTGTCAAACTCAGTGGTGGATGGCGCAGAAGATGAAGAGGGGTGGCTGGAAGTGGCAGTTTTTGTCTGGAAGGGTCCTAGGGGTTAGGGTGCAGTTACAGATGGGTTTTGCAGGCTTTTCCTGGGCTTTATCAAACTCTTTTTCTAGTGTTCTCATTTGTTTGTCCTTCTTCCTCACAAATGCTTCCAAAACGCTAAGCAAACATTTGTATTCCCATTCAAGTTTATGAAAACAGACACTTCATGTAGTGCTCGGCATCAACTGAAAACTGCTTGCTCAATGCCTGCAAAAGAAAAAGACTTTACAACTGCTTTCATTCTTTTTTTGATAATCAGAGGGCAGAACCCTCCAGGAATTCACTTTCATGTATGCCTTAAATCCATCTGTGCGAACAAGACCTTACAATGACCTCTAATAGCCTTTTTTTACCCTTATAAAACCGCAACATAATACTTGGCAAATGTAATAAATATCTAGGTCTATGATTCCTATGGGGTATAAAGAGCTGATTTAGTGGATCTGTTTGTAAATATTTGTCACTGGCCTCTCACCTCTATGATTGCAGGGGTGCATGCACTCGGGCCAAACTGGTAACCCACAGAGATGTCTGATCATTCTTCATCTTTTCTTATGTCTAAACTAATCGGACATAGTGGTAATATGGTGGTAAAAACAGGATAATAGGAGCAATAGTTCTGCCAGAACAGTTACTGAAGGTCCTGTATATCTGATGAGAACATAAGAATGCATGGCATGTTGCAAACCAAAAATAACATGCAGTTTTTGTCCTTTAAGGGCAGCTGTTTCCATGAACACAGCAAATCAATCTAATCAAAATGCATCCCAGCCCGGTACACAGAAAACATACATTCTGCTGACCAGGGCAGGCTGCTTGCTTTTTATCATGCTTTTCATCTTTATCTTTATGGTGGTTTTACGCTAGATATATCTATATATATATATATATATATATATATATATATATATATATATATACTGTATATAACTCAGTAGGCATAAAATAAAATAATTTCCATGTTAGTTTAGCCATTAGAATTACCATATAGGAACATTAAACATGACACAGACTGACTTGTAGATTAATGTAGAATATACAATCTTCTGTGTCTAGAAGGAATATTAAGCAGTAACAGCTAAGCTTCTACCAATAATGGGAGATTATAAGGCGATCATTAGCAGAGAACAGTCTTAATACCTAACAGGGTCCATGAGAGCTGGATCAATAATAAATCTACTCATTTTAATGGGCTAATGCTTCCTTACATTTGAAACCTGACTGTACAGATGTTACACAGAAAAGTCTTCACTAGATACTTCTTGAGATTCAGGAAGGGTGGCTACAATCAGATTGTTTGGAAGAAAGGTTAACAGGACTGCACATCCACACCCAACTATTACCCATTAAAACCATTAACTTACTTAGAGTGGTCAACCATGGCCTGATATTTGCAGAACATGCAACATATTCACCCTGGTTTGGGCAGAGTATAACTTGTCTGTGTCAAAACTGTTCAAAAAATTCTGACTGGCAAGATGCTGATCGTTCTGTAAGAAAATGAATGAAAATTTCACTGCAAGTATGCAAGTCTATCGTGCTAAGTCTGTCAGAAAAACACTGGAGAACACGGCAGACCCAATGGGTTGGGGATGTGAGTAAAAACAGCAGATGTGCCATTGCATGTTGGTGTTAGAGAGAGAGATCGGTCAGACTGCATGAAGATCTTTAACTATATTTTATAGTGGTTTGGGGAAATTTGGCAAAAAACATTACCAATATTGATGGAAATTCTAAAATAATATCATCTTGCTAAAGTGTAACTCTATACTATATGCAGATTCTATCCCACATAAGAGCCCAGAGAGTGAGGCTTTTGGAGTTAGTCGGAGGAGCTGTGCAGTGAAGACATTGGAGAAATGGGGACGTTCCAGTTCAACACTTACATAACCTCATCTCAACTAAAATAAACATTTAGTTTTCTGCAGACAAAACCGAAAGAAGAAATGAGAAAATCCAGAATTTGGTGATTCCATGGGTTCCCGACATCAGTCATCATTGACTGCAAAAGATTTTTAACAACATGATAAGACAGGGCTTTATTTTTATCAATGGTATTTTTTAATTTACTTTTAGGAGCTCTTCACACTTCTAGGATGTTGATGTACATGAGTTAACACATACATGACATTTACATGTTATATGCTTTATGTTAAGGTAGCCCAATGCCCAGGAATAAGCCAAAAACTTAACATGCAGCATATTTCCTAACATAACACTCCATTGCTATGTGTTACCATGCACTGCGCTGCAACACATATGCATCATATCTGCTTTGTTTTGGTTGTGTGCCAGTGTGTGTCAATGTGTGTCATAACACACTGGATCGCAAGTATATTGTAGGGTGGTGGTAAACAAAATTAGTATAATTCCTGAACAATCCATACTTTAGAGTTTTGTCAAGTAAATTAAATAAAAATAAAAAATCTACAAAGCTAAAATCATGAAAATTGTATCACTATCAAAATTTGTATTGACCTAACTGTATATGCCAATAAGTAAAACATATCTTCTGTAATAACATCCCCCATGCTCATTCATGACTGCTTCTCAGACAGTGCCGGAGGGGACTGCCAATTGTAAAGGCTACTTTAAAGAAGAGATTGTAGTTTACTTTTGAGTTGATGGAGGACAATTAGGAGCTTGTAGCCCTGAATCTTTTTATCCATAAATTGCCACTTTCATTACAATATTATTTTTCCCTTAAAACATACTGAAATGTGATCTTTGGAAACAGTGCCAGATGAACATGTTGGCAGATCCTTTGTAAAAATAGCTGCAGGCAATGTTTGTGGGTAATGCACTGCTGGTAAAATGAATGAAAATGTCTGTGGCCCCGTATAATGTGCTCACACAATTCAATGTGTTAGATGAAGTAACACTTATCTCTTGCTGGTGAAAAAGTACCATAGTGTTCTTTTATGTCAGGTTAGACAAAAATCATTCAAGTCACGCCCTAGGAGCAGTATTGTAGAGCCGATCCACACTTTGCTGTGGTCATAGACAAAATAACAGATTGGGCCAAAGGCATGCACACCCTGAATACAACACAACTTTTAAAGCAGGACAGCTCTCAGTTATTTGTGATGGGATAGCATAATTAACACAAATATTAATATTAACACAAAATTAATACAAATAGGACTGGGCTGCTTGTATACCATTTCAATTAGCAGGATGCAAAGCAGAGGCAAAAGACCTTGGAGCGGTCCTTCTGAAAATATGTAGGTTCTATAGAAGAAGCTGAAGCCATTGGAGAAGTCTTTCTAAAACTAGTTATATTTCATAGCAAAGGAAGGAGACCCTTGGAGGGGGTTTCCTATAATATAAAATTAGGTCTTATAGCAAAGGTAGAAGGTCTTAGGAAAGACTTCCTAGAAAATGATGTAGGTCTCAGAGGAGAGGCAGAAAACCTTTGGAGAGGGTTTACCTGAAAAATAACCTCATCACACGCACGGCTCCAAGACTTTTCTAGAGCTGCCCCGACTCTCTGGAATGGTCTACCTCATCCTATTCGGCTTTCTCCTACATTCTGCTCATTTAAAAGAGCACTTAAACCCCATTTTTTTCAAACTTGCCTACCCATCTTCTTCTGTCTTTTAAAACCGTCACTACTTTCCTCCACTACATATCTCCCCTCTTATTGTGTGTTACTTCCCTAACCTCCTAGATTTTTTGCAACCCCTATTTAATGTTCAGTGCTGTGTAATATGTTGGCACTGTATAAAGCCTGTTTAATAATATTATTATTATTATTATTATTATTATTAATAATAATAATAATAATTTAGGTCTTACAGCAAATGCATTAGAGACAGAAGACCCTTGGAAAGAGTTTCAATTAAAATACAAGTTGGGTATCTTAGCAGAGTCAGATGAAAAGAGGCTTAGCTTTTTAGTGAATCTTTATTTTGCAAGAGGAGGAGTAGTATGTGGTGGGTTTGAAGATAAATTAAGCTATGTCAGGGGCACTGGAATTTATGAGTAGCCCAGCACCAGCAATTTAGTAGGCAAAATCCTTGTAGAATGTAAATACGCTGTAATGAAAGGAATATACAAGCAGCAATGTAAGCAATACGTAACGCTCATGCCCATGTTTACTTACTTTTAGAAGGAATGTACTTTTGTGAAAAATGGTGGTAAACATTTAATGGAGGGGATAGAACACAGTGCGACAAAGTGATGGAAGTTGGGCATGTCCAACATTCTGTATGGCAACAATCTGTAATTGTTTACTTTAATTTTTTTATTAGTGGAATTACCAAGGATAACTGATTTAGTGTAGTGTATTCTATTAGGTTCTTTGCTGGGTAAAATAAACAATAGTCAAGTGGTTTTTGCAACATAAGTGTGAAATGAAATCATTCAATCACAAATGTACACGTTGTTAATAATACTAATTATACAGAAATAATTGAATCTTTGCAGGGTGAAACCAACAACCGACTGACTGACCTAAAATTACATTGTGTTATCCAAATGTGAAATCAAATCCCCTGTTTATAAATGTAGAAAGAAAAAATGAAAAAGGAACACCTGAATGTTTGGACTGCAATATTAGCAAAGCAACTAATAGCATTACATTTCTCAGCACTACAGTATTGACCTAACTAATAGAGTAATAATCTGGGTGAGTCTTTCTGCCTACCCAGAGCGGATTCCAAGCTCCTAACTCCACATAGATTGCTACTCTCACCCACCCAGTCCCAACACAACTTCCAGTTCCCACTGCAGGGAATGTTTAGCCTCAACACCCCATATAAGTTGTGTAAAATCAGAAGAGCCAGTAGATAAGATTTCACTAAAATAGTGCCCGGAGCTTTTATTGGATTTTGTAGGATCTGGGTAGGATTTACTGCCAACACCAAACCTGGTTCTTAAGTCCTCTTCGCTTTCCCAGCCACTAATCAGTGCAGTAGGACATTATGACATAGCCCGTCTAGTAAACTCAATAACGTGCCCAACTATTGCTGCTGTTTGGGCATTGTTCACAGCTAAATCAAACCAATGTAAAAAAAAAGTCTGTTCTCAGGAATATCCATCAAGTCTCCACCTACTTAATTCACATTTTCAGCTATACTTCTTTAACTGTATGGGATAACACTCTCAGTGTATCTAACTGTAACACTATCTAACTGTAGGCTACATTATTAGTTTTCTTTTTTTTTTAAATGTAGACTTGAGCTTGCACATGGAGAACAAGGTTTCCTCTATATAATCATCAGTGCTCTGTGACACTGGGTGCCATGCTCTGTATATCAGAGTATACAAGATTCCTGATACAGAGTGGGAGGCTGCATACTGACAATAAAGGCAGCTGGTAACACAGGAAGAGTTGCAACCCCCCTGTGTAATTGGGTGGACAGCTTAGTATTTATTCTTTAGTATTCACAGTGCAGAACATGGCAATGCAAAGACAGGAGAGGGTCAAATCACAGCTGCACTTCCAAGGCAGGATCCGCTATAATAATTTTGCCAGCAAATAGGCAATGCAAATAAGCATGGTGCAGACAATTCAGTCTTCATACCAGTAAATGTGTCTTGTTTGGAACTGGCTAAACCCCATAATATGGCTCTCAGTCAATATCTTGGTCAGGAGCTTTGGAATAGAAGAAGATTAGGGATACATTAAATGAGAGAAAGGCACATAGATATAATGCTTTTGAAAACAGACATACACGGGTAAAATGTGGAAAAATGATCAAAACAGAAGAAAATAGTTTTAAACTGATGAACTCTTAAAATAAAATGCTTTAAACTATTTTTCTTGCAATAAGATAATAATCTGCAGCCCAGCCTTGAACACTCCTAAAAATATGTGTATGCCCATCCCATTTAGTACTTTATCTAGGCTTTTTATTTTTTTGGAAAACCCAAATAACAGAAATGGTCAGTAGGAAAATTCTGGGCAAGTTGTGGTTTATATTTGAGTTTCTACCCAAAATAAAGTAAATTTCATGTTTAATGTACATACAAATAGTTGTTTATAACTGAGCTGTCATATTGGTATAACCTATTATGGGCTTAATCCCAAGAGACCATTTTTGAGACACATTTGACAGCAATAAATCTTGTGAGTGTGATAAGCAGATTGGTAGGAATGTTTGAGAACAGGGATCGGACTTAAAGCTGAGTTCCAGACAGATATAACAAAATACTAATTCATTAGGTTAAGTATTCATTTATAAAATCATTGAGGCATAATTTAAACTTTTATCTAACCACAACTTTGATTTTTATTTGAGTAAGTGGGGTTAGAACATCTAATAAATGCAAATGTTGTTTGACACCTCTCACCAGCACAGATAACCTTAAAGCTGAACTGGAGGCAGAAAAACATTCATTATATATATTTCTTAATATTCACATGGAATGTAAATACACATTGTATGCACAAGATGCCTTTGCAAACATAGTTGTCACCTTGAAAAAGTGGCAGAAACATAATTACTAAAGAGAGCAGAGCTGTGGGAAAGATGCAGGAGGTCTACGCAGCACTGGCTGCCTGCAGGAAACTTCAGGGGTGTGTAACAGACCAGCCACTTTGCATAAGTGGGAGCACCAAATGACTGGTCTTTTTTACAGAAAGTTTCTGTGCAAAGACAAAGTTTCATACTGGCTCTGGAAAGTTATGAAAGAAAAACACAAACCACATAAAATACCACCAAGATGTGTTGGCAAAGCAAGACAATATTTCTTTTTTCTATAGTCACATAATCAATGTAATGTAATTATTTAGTGATCTAAGAAACAGGCATAAATAAAACTGCAATTATTATTATTATTATTATTATTAATAATAATATTATTATTATTATTATTAATAATATTAATAAACAGGATTTATATAGCACCAACATATTACGCAGTACTGTACAATAAATAGGGACATTGTAATTTATATAGTAATAAAGGATTAATGAAACCTTTGTTCTTTTCATCAGATTTCCTCCCCTGGACTGCCACCATCACATCCTATTTGGAATTCCTCCTACCTGTTTCAGGGAAGAGATGGAGTTACCCTCTTTAGTGAAGGAGCAGCCCTTGTTCTGGAATATTACCCTGTCACTTCTGGTAAATCTGATGTGCCACTATATAGTCTACAATTAAAAGTTTGGGAGCTTGATCAGCCTTTAGGAATGCTTTTATGTTAAGAGTTTAGAATTCAACTTGAATTCCCCTTCCCTATTTTTCCCTTTCCATTGTGGAATTGCCTGATAGAACAGGCCTTGTACCAAAGCAGTGATGCTAAAATCTCCTCTATTAATGCAAAAGGCTTAAACTCTCCTACGAAGCGTTCTGTGGTCCTGAATGCCCTTAACAACCTTTGATGTCAAATAGCATTTGTGCAAGAAACCTAAGAAACCTGACATGATAAAATACCTTCCCGGAAAAATCGCCGCTTTCAAACGGCATATCATGGCCCCTCCCCAGACTCTAAGTCTAAGGGAGTCAGTATTCTTATTGACAAATCTCTTCCCTGGACACTAGTCCCTCTTCAGGCGGACCCAGAGGGTAGATACCTTTCGGTAAAAGGGACGATAAACTTCAAATTGTTCACCTTAGTTAATCTATACCACCCCAATACAAACCAAGTATCTTACCTAGAGGAATTCCTCAACATCGCTGACACATTTGCAGAGGGGGTTCTAGTGGTGGGAGGTGACCTTAATCTAGCACTAGACCCAGCTCAAGATGTATCCAGAGGGGCCTCACACCTCCCTTACTCCCCCCTCCGAAGGTTAAAAAGTGTATTGCACCAACATCAGCTTACTGACTAATGTGGGGTTATTGTTGTGCTGTGAGGTGCCTTAGGCCCCCAATGCCACTGTCCACAATAATTATGTTATCCACACTATGGGACATCTACATCAATATTAATCCTAAAAGCCTGGTTTTGATTGCCCACTGTAGTGGATTTTGTTAAATGTGGTTATGTTATACTAATATGACCCCCCACTGCACAATATTCTACAAGCCAAGCATCATTAGGATTGTGCCAACCACAATCCCATGTGAATAGTACATGTGCATGCATGCCGCAACCAACCCTCAGGTCTATGAGCACGAACCCTCTGCTTCACTTTAAGTATTCGCTCATATCGGGGAGGGTGTAGAGATGAGCCATGTTGGCAGATGTTCAGTGCTGCTTATCTCAGGGGAGAACTATACGATTTGGGAAGGATTTTCTTACTTGTCCAATCAATTGTACCTTCAGACAGCGGCAGCCTGGTGCCGGAGTATGTTAAGCCCTGTTTTACCTAAAAGGTTTCTGTGTTCTCTTCTCTCAAATTTTATATTTATGAAACCAGTTGTCAGACATTGCTTTAAAATCTAATAAATCACCATCCACACATTTAGAATTGTTTTTTAAAGTCTCTGATTAATAAGATTTTCTTAAAAAATGTGGGATGAAAAAATGTTTTGTACTCTAACTGATTACACTTACCAATGGGACAGGAACAATACAAAATGTTCTCTGAAATGGAATAATTGACAGATCTGTGGTAATTTCAGCTCCTATTTTTGCTATTGTGTTAGCTATAGTAAGGTAATTAAAGGTCCACAATGCCGATGAAAACAATTACTGCCTACATACAGGTATTCATGTAGATCTTGAGGGTTGACTAGCTAGCTGACATGTTAAAGGTGACAAGGCTGAGAACTCACAGTAGTTACAATATTATATTTATATTTAATACCATTTATTATTACATTTTTATTAATATATTTTTTTAATTTTTGTATGATTATATTTAGTTACAAACACACTGAGTAAGAACTCCAGCTCTTATCATTGCTCTGTTCTGATACTGTGGTCCCCATCAGAAAATTTAGCATTCACCATTCCCTGCTCCTTGCTGTGCTCAGTGTTCCCAGTTTCTAGCCCCTACAGCAAATCACAATACTAAAAGCTGAAAAGTCTGGCAGCACCTGCAGTGCTGAAACACAGGGTAAGTAGGTAGACCACTAATATTATTTGTTATAATAACTCTTCAATCATCTAATTAACTTAAGCCACATACACACGTGCAGTAATTGTCATTGGAAAGGATCTTTTACAATCCTTTCCAGTGACTAAGGACTGCACGAGGCATGAACGAGCAGTATACATACAGCACTGTTCTGCTCTATGGGGAGGGGGGGGAACGATGGAGCAGCACCCCGCTGCACTCTCTCCCCCTTCACTTCCATTAAGATCGTTTGTCGTCCAGTGTCTGTGGATCCTCCAGGACGGTCGTTCGAACAATGGGCGCTGTACACATGCCATATTCTCGTGCGTTATCGGTCCTGAGCCGATTATCAGATGAGAACCATAGGACGTGTGTACGTAGCCTAAGACATACAGTAGTCTCTCCTTTACATTTGATAATAATTCCTCTAAACCTATTTTAGAAAAACCTACTTTAAAAAAAACCCAAAACAAAACACAAAACAGGCAAATATTTTGTTACTTTGCCTCCAGATTTTTATGTTCATATCTAAATACAGTGTAAATACTAATCTTTTTGCAGTTATGTCTATAAACTTTTATCATCAGTATTCCACTGCATTTAATCAAGTATCATTCTACCAAAAAAAAACCTTGAAAATTTGGCCCGACCCTGAGACTCATGCTTTTTAGAGTTTCAGGGATTTTAATTACGTAGATTGATTCCTGAGGTTATAGCAGTCTAACTTTAACTCCCTCTGGCCTACTGATTTACAGCCAGTACAGCCTAAGGACTGTCAGGATTTACCACTAGGTGTACCGTCTTGTATAAATTCATTGACAAAACATTTAAATTAGAAAAAAAGTCAAGGACAAATAGGAAAAGCACATCATAGAGTACAAGGTTATTATATCATAGTATAATGTCAGTGATAATTTATCTAGTCAGACTCTTGGGATTGCCTAATATGTGGCCAACCAACTCATCGGACCTGTCTTTACTAAGACGTCACCATGGGTCACGTCACTCATTGCTCGAGACACATAGAACAAGAAATCTAGATTACAACTGTGCAATTTAGACCCTTAAGGAAAGAAAATTTGAATGTAACTCAGCAAAGAATATAAAATGAGATGATGACCTGATGACCTTACAACATTTTAAAGTAGAATCCCATGTGGAACTGTTTCATCAATTGCACTGCACTTAGTAAATTAAGCAATGCATTTCTTGCTAAAGTCTGGCTATGTTCCTTTTGGATAGTCCCGACACCATCAATATGACAATTTTGATATCATGAACAGATCCTTACGGAGGGTGGCATCATGTTGGCCATGTGTACCACCGACACTGAAAGAAGAAGAATGGGACCCCAAAATGTCTTATAATCAGTCAAAAAACAAATATATACCAGGAATTGTTTAAAAACCCGGAAAAGAGCTAAAAGTTTGCATTCTGGTGTAAAAAGGCCCTAAAAGATTGGCGTTATGCAAAACACTGTGTAATATTTGTAATATGTAATATAACAGTTGTGCAATGTTTACATTTGTTTATAAAGCAATAAAAGCAATAAAGTGTTCATGGCTGCACATCAATAGCAGCATTATGTCACCTTTTATTTACCCAGTCCCCACCTAAGTTTGGTTGAATTGTCTGCAAGTGAGGTTTGGACAGGCCCGGACAAACATAAAAATCAAGTTTTTAATTCTGCTTTTTTCTTTCTGCACTTTGTGAGTTTTTGATATGTGAAGCACTTCACTTGTGGCACAGCTATTGATAATTGACAATGATATGAGTGGAACAAATCTTTAATTGCTGCTCATCCAGCTTGGCTTCTTTTTTCATTTGCTCTTTGTGTTATTTTGACTTGCCCTATGATTCTCTTTAAAACTCTAGTAGTACCTCCTAAAGTTTGAGTACTTATCATTGTTATTATTGTGCAACACCTGATGTGGCTAAGGGAAGTATATGGAAAATAATGCTGTATCAAAAAAAAAACCATTGCAAGGTTACTTTTAAAAGTGTGATAATAACGTCAGTCACAGCTGGACCCTCTGGCAGCTGTTTTATCCTCTCTGTTCTCCATTAAACGCACACTACGTGGCCTGCTTGATGGTTAACATTGTTGCTTTGCAGCACAGAGAGCCTTGTTTCAAGTAATTGACATTTTCACTAGTTGTTTTGTTGGTTCACTTCCATGTGTTTAAGGTTTCCAGTTTGTGTGTAATAGATTATATGTGTGTTTATGTTAAAATGCAAACTTTTTATCTTTTTATTCTTTTTCTCCTCTATGGAGTGCAGGGATTCCTTGAACACCCACATCAGTATATTTTAGGTTCTTGAGCACTTGAGCTAAAAAAGCCAAAATGCACTCCCCTCTCATAAGATATGATTTACTTTTGATTTTTACTTTTAGCTTTAGTTTTTAATCCTATTCATTATATGTACTAATATTTATATATAAAAAAGATTCTTGTGTTGGTGCAATCAAATCAGTTTAGAATATCGCTCAATTTGAGGGTAATGTAACGTTGAGTTTCCACAGGCTTCCTGAACACGCATACTTATGCACACTCTCTTGGTGCTCCATCACGAGGTCTTGCCTTGGTCAATATTTATCAGCTAAAACTGTAGTCTTGTAGAGATCAATATTTTCTGCCATGTGTCAAAGATTGCTGTGCTCAGAATGTCAATCAGATTCCCCACCTCACATTCACTGGTACACTACCCAAGACTGACCCTCCTCCCCTTCTCTACTCTTTGAAGATTCTGCTTTAGAAATTAAATATTAAGAGACACAACAGTGAATGTGCTGAACAAGGATCTCCTCAAGGACACAGCAATGACCCTCCCCCACCACTTATCCATGTTATTTCTGGCCTTTGTTTCAAATGTGATTTCCCATAGAAACTGCAAAACTCTCTCCTTAAAATTTCCTGGTATGTTGTTTTTTTCACTGATTTATTCAGCTGATTTTGCAGTCTTCTTGTCCTCTGTGCTCTATGTCTTTCCACTGTCCCCTATAACAACTCTCTTCCATGCCAATCACACCTCCGCCATTCACTTCACACCTCCTTCTGTCACTCCTTCTGTTCACAATAATGACTCCTTTATATCTGCACACCAAAAGCTCAGGGAGAATAATCTATCTGTTCAATTTCATATCTGCTTTTGCTCCCCCAACCATTTTTGCTATTACAGATCCTGCTGGAATACATTAGTGGATCAGCCAGGAAAGTTCAATGTATTTTCGGAACATGCCCTTACTTTACACCCCATTTATGATGTGTTTTACAGGTGTATCTATGCTATATGCTATAATATATATCTTCTTTCCTGAGTTAAATTGTTAATAAACAAAGGTTCACTGAAAACAAAAGGCACAGTAAATATAATGATATAAAATATTAATATGTTTGTTTAATGTTCTCCTGACTGTAAGGCCTTGTACACATGTGCAATAATTATCGTTGGAAAACAAACGTTTAATGTCCGATCAATAAATATTCACAATTATTTTGAACAATCTGTACATGCTGTAACGATACGATCGTTCAAATATAATCCACCAATAATGTACATACATTAGATACGATCCTTTGAACGTTGCAGGAAGTGACGTTTACTGGAGAAAGTGTATCACAGAACAAACCGCGATCACTGAACGACCGTACACACAATAGATAGTGTACGATCGTCCCCCAATCCGATTTGCCGAGACGGTCGTTCGTTTTCAGCCACATTCCTCAATCATCGGCGTCATTGGCCAGTCGTTGTGCACTTTTTTTGGTAACAATTATCGAACAATTGGTCGTTAATCATTTAATTCCAACATTAATTATTGCACGTGTGTACGTAGTCTAACACAATTTAATGGTATGTTTTTTTACTTATGGGACATATAGACCTGGTGCTGACTGCAGCATTCTACAACAAGGAAGTGATTACAGTGGACTGAAGCATGGTTTTTGAAAGTGACAAGTTGAAAGGTTTCTAATTCTCCTCTCAAAGAAAAAACACTTTGCAATCTCAACCGCACTCAACTTTACTCAAAACTGCAAAAGTGACTGTCAAACTCAGTGGTGGATGGCGCAGAAGATGAAGAGGGGTGGCTGGAAGTGGCAGTTTTTGTCTGGAAGGGTCCTAGGGGTTAGGGTGCAGTTACAGATGGGTTTTGCAGGCTTTTCCTGGGCTTTATCAAACTCTTTTTCTAGTGTTCTCATTTGTTTGTCCTTCTTCCTCACAAATGCTTCCAAAACGCTAAGCAAACATTTGTATTCCCATTCAAGTTTATGAAAACAGACACTTCATGTAGTGCTCGGCATCAACTGAAAACTGCTTGCTCAATGCCTGCAAAAGAAAAAGACTTTACAACTGCTTTCATTCTTTTTTTGATAATCAGAGGGCAGAACCCTCCAGGAATTCACTTTCATGTATGCCTTAAATCCATCTGTGCGAACAAGACCTTACAATGACCTCTAATAGCCTTTTTTTACCCTTATAAAACCGCAACATAATACTTGGCAAATGTAATAAATATCTAGGTCTATGATTCCTATGGGGTATAAAGAGCTGATTTAGTGGATCTGTTTGTAAATATTTGTCACTGGCCTCTCACCTCTATGATTGCAGGGGTGCATGCACTCGGGCCAAACTGGTAACCCACAGAGATGTCTGATCATTTTTCATCTTTTTTCCTCTTTAATCGAAGGTTATATGTTGGTAATATGGTGGTAAAAACAGGATAATAGGAGCAATAGTTCTGCCAGAACAGTTACTGAAGGTCCTGTATATCTGATGAGAACATAAGAATGCATGGCATGTTGCAAACCAAAAATAACATGCAGTTTTTGTCCTTTAAGGGCAGCTGTTTCCATGAACACAGCAAATCAATCTAATCAAAATGCATCCCAGCCCGGTACACAGAAAACATACATTCTGCTGACCAGGGCAGGCTGCTTGCTTTTTATCATGCTTTTCATCTTTATCTTTATGGTGGTTTTACGCTAGATATATCTATATATATATATATATATATATATATATATATATATATATATATACTGTATATAACTCAGTAGGCATAAAATAAAATAATTTCCATGTTAGTTTAGCCATTAGAATTACCATATAGGAACATTAAACATGACACAGACTGACTTGTAGATTAATGTAGAATATACAATCTTCTGTGTCTAGAAGGAATATTAAGCAGTAACAGCTAAGCTTCTACCAATAATGGGAGATTATAAGGCGATCATTAGCAGAGAACAGTCTTAATACCTAACAGGGTCCATGAGAGCTGGATCAATAATAAATCTACTCATTTTAATGGGCTAATGCTTCCTTACATTTGAAACCTGACTGTACAGATGTTACACAGAAAAGTCTTCACTAGATACTTCTTGAGATTCAGGAAGGGTGGCTACAATCAGATTGTTTGGAAGAAAGGTTAACAGGACTGCACATCCACACCCAACTATTACCCATTAAAACCATTAACTTACTTAGAGTGGTCAACCATGGCCTGATATTTGCAGAACATGCAACATATTCACCCTGGTTTGGGCAGAGTATAACTTGTCTGTGTCAAAACTGTTCAAAAAATTCTGACTGGCAAGATGCTGATCGTTCTGTAAGAAAATGAATGAAAATTTCACTGCAAGTATGCAAGTCTATCGTGCTAAGTCTGTCAGAAAAACACTGGAGAACACGGCAGACCCAATGGGTTGGGGATGTGAGTAAAAACAGCAGATGTGCCATTGCATGTTGGTGTTAGAGAGAGAGATCGGTCAGACTGCATGAAGATCTTTAACTATATTTTATAGTGGTTTGGGGAAATTTGGCAAAAAACATTACCAATATTGATGGAAATTCTAAAATAATATCATCTTGCTAAAGTGTAACTCTATACTATATGCAGATTCTATCCCACATAAGAGCCCAGAGAGTGAGGCTTTTGGAGTTAGTCGGAGGAGCTGTGCAGTGAAGACATTGGAGAAATGGGGACGTTCCAGTTCAACACTTACATAACCTCATCTCAACTAAAATAAACATTTAGTTTTCTGCAGACAAAACCGAAAGAAGAAATGAGAAAATCCAGAATTTGGTGATTCCATGGGTTCCCGACATCAGTCATCATTGACTGCAAAAGATTTTTAACAACATGATAAGACAGGGCTTTATTTTTATCAATGGTATTTTTTAATTTACTTTTAGGAGCTCTTCACACTTCTAGGATGTTGATGTACATGAGTTAACACATACATGACATTTACATGTTATATGCTTTATGTTAAGGTAGCCCAATGCCCAGGAATAAGCCAAAAACTTAACATGCAGCATATTTCCTAACATAACACTCCATTGCTATGTGTTACCATGCACTGCGCTGCAACACATATGCATCATATCTGCTTTGTTTTGGTTGTGTGCCAGTGTGTGTCAATGTGTGTCATAACACACTGGATCGCAAGTATATTGTAGGGTGGTGGTAAACAAAATTAGTATAATTCCTGAACAATCCATACTTTAGAGTTTTGTCAAGTAAATTAAATAAAAATAAAAAATCTACAAAGCTAAAATCATGAAAATTGTATCACTATCAAAATTTGTATTGACCTAACTGTATATGCCAATAAGTAAAACATATCTTCTGTAATAACATCCCCCATGCTCATTCATGACTGCTTCTCAGACAGTGCCGGAGGGGACTGCCAATTGTAAAGGCTACTTTAAAGAAGAGATTGTAGTTTACTTTTGAGTTGATGGAGGACAATTAGGAGCTTGTAGCCCTGAATCTTTTTATC
>NW_027317186.1:0-16011 GCF_032062135.1 Pyxicephalus adspersus
CTGAAGCTGCAGCAAGTCTGATAGATCCGCCTCGTTTCCTGGCTGGACGACGCTTGGTATTATCTAACCCAGGGCTGTCCAACCTTTTATTTCATTCTGCCAGTCATTGGGGAACCCCAAGAAACACGCCGGGCACCTGGTCACTTCTTTATACCCGGGTGAGGATGGCCAGCTTGAAGACAGAGTGAGGTGGCGCCGCCTGCTGGTGAGGTGAATGGAAAGTGTTGCTGAGGACACGCGCCCACTATTTTACCTCAGGAGTGCAAGGCACTGTGTGTATTGCAGGGCATTGCCAGGTGTGGGTAGGTAGTATGCTTTTATCGTAAGACACGTAGCAGTATACGGTTATAAGTGATTACAAATTATCGAACACACTTAGAATTAGTTTTTCTTTTTTTCCTTAATGTCACCCAGTGTGAGGAACCACCCCTGGCACTGCCAGTCTTCCTATACATATTGGGGGACATGTTAACCGTTGCTATGGGGCCCAGTGACGTGTGACTACAGGAGGCTTTGTGTTTCTGTCAGTGTATCAGCGCCTCCTCCTCTCCGTGCACTGACATTGCACACCGACATTCTATGTAACCTGAGGTAACCCAGGCAGCTGATATATTACTTTCCCTGTCAGCTGATCAACTGCACGGGGGCGTGAGAGATAGGCTCGCTCTGATAGGCTGGGCTCTCCGCCCTTTCTGTTTGGACGGCAGTGACAGCGTGGCCTGGGGAGCGAAAAATGAGGATGGTGTTTGTTTGTATTGTGTGCTGGCGAATCAAAACAATGGCCTTAATTCATCAAGCAGAATCGGACGCTCGCTCGTTTCCTTTATGTTTGATGTGATTTGTTGTTACACGGTACTCACTTTTTGATTGTAGAGTATCCGGCTTACTGGGCAAACAACACAGGCAGTTCCTGCTCCAAAGACCTCTTTTACCCTGTTTTCCTGAAGCCCTTTAATCAGATCACCCATTGTAATTGTGCGTTCGGATACTTTGAACTCTCCCTGCAAAACAACAAAACAATTTGATTTTAAAGAAGCACTCCAGTTAGCATTGTAAATATAACAGTTCACACCATTTCCAGAATGATATAGTGGATGGATCATTGTGCAGTTTTTTAGTGGTATCTATACTGTATTTTTTATATATTAGCTTTTTTTTTTTTTCATTGGAAGGGAAGAAACAGCATCAATTAACTTTAATCAGATGTACTGGTCAAGTTCACACGTCTTTATGCTAATATTAAAATAGTAAGTTGTATTAAAAAAATCCACAGATAAAATGATGGAATTGGGATCATTTTACATTGATTTTTCTATAGTTTATGGTTTTATGATTGAATATTATATTTTACCAATGATTTTACTACAGGTAAAATTTTAATGCTACCCAGCATATTCCCTAATGTTTTAAACATGCTTGTCCCCCGTCCTCTAAGATTTCCTTTGCAGTACATTGGTAACCACACACACCCTCTTCACCAACTAGGGTTTGCTTCTTCCAAGCATGTGCACCACAATTGTCTTTTAATACTTTGGAAAGCCCACCCATGGTTGAGATGAATAAGAGCTGGCCCTTTTTTATAGGAATGAGTGGAGATTCATGCATGAAAGATAACCCTGTCCAGGAGACTGTTGTTGGAGATGCTGTGCAAACTTACAGGAACAAGGTGCACAATGGTGGAAGGAGGTCTAAATGAGGGGGGGGGATTTAAATGTACAAAAGATAAGGTTATATGTACAGAATTCTCTGTAATGGAAATGGATAAGAAATAGTGACCAGGTTCACTTAACTACTCCTTTACCTGGTTTCTTATACTTGCCTTTCTTTTGCACTGCACCACACTACTCCAAAGTTTGGTTCGGCCAGTAAGGCTTAACACACGTTTAACAATTGTATATACAGCGCTCGTTCAGTCTTTTCTCGTTGGAAAGAATGATGAAACATCCTTTCCAACGACAAAAGACTGAACAAGCACTGTGCATACAGCACCGTTCTGATCTATGGAGATGAGAAGGGGGGAGAATGACAGAGCGGCACCCCGTAGCACTCTCTCCGATTCAATTCTTTTACGATCGTTCGTGGTTCTTGGATCCACCAGGACGGATCTATTGAACGACAAGCACTGTACACGCGCTAGATTCTCGTCTGATACTAGCCCTGAGGCGATTATCGGACAGGAATCATCTGACGTGCGTACGTAGCCCAACATCAAGCTAAAATATGCAGTTCTTCGGAGTATAGAACACATGTAAACCATGAATCCTCTGGTATTGTCAAGACTCCAGAAATGTTTATATATCAGATACCTTGATCAGCCAAAACAATTAAAATTACACAGACTCCACAATAACTCTAAAGGTGTCCTGTGTTATCTGGACCCAAGACAATAGCAGCAGAACTTTAAACCCATTGTAGGCACTTTCATTGTCAGAAAGGCATCCAAATAGCCATTCTAAATAGTCTGAGGCTACATAGCATCATGCAGCACAAATTGCAATACATAATGTGTTTGGACACTTTTCTCCTATTGCCTTAAAATTGCATTAAATCTTGCATCAATTTGTGCTGGAGTAGGTCCTCCCATGACCCAGTTTACTGGTTTTACTTCCTTGGACATCTTTTGATAAATACTAACCATACAGTGAACAGCCCACCAGACCTGTTCTTTAGGAGATGCTCTGACATTCTTAACAAAATTTGGCCTTTTTAAAGTTGCTTATGTCTTTACAATTGCCTACTTTTCCTGCTTTTAACCTTCTGGGAACAACTGTTCATTAGCTGCCCATGATCACACCACTTGACAGGTGCCATTTTACCAGGATAATCAATGTAATTACTGCATTTTTAATGTTTTGGATGATAGATGTGTGTAAGTGAAAATCAAAGCAAAAAGTCAATGACACAGTTTATCTAACACTTACCCATTGTCTTGCCAGATCCAGCAAACTCTGTCTTGTTACCCCTGGGAGGATTAAACCACTTAAAGGAGGGGTGATGAGCTCTTTCTCTGCATGAACACATATTACAAATGGATATGAATGAACATGTACATCAACTAGGTAAATTCACAATTTATCAATATGCTAAACAAACATTTGGATAAAACCTTTCTGTTCTAATTGTACCTTGTACATTGTTTAAGAAAAGTGAGATCATTGGGTGATGAAGGCAGAATATAGCTGGTGAGAGGGGCCATGTAGGCTGTTATGAAATAGCTTCCAAAAAAACATTACAGCACCTTGTCTTAGCACTCCCCTCAAGAGCCATCAGTGTTTCAGATTAAAAGAACTGAAATCTGAATAATACAATGGCTGGACCACCAGAACAGTAAGGTTGGAGAGGAATTTACTAGATGATGCTTAAGGTCCTTCAGCTAGGAAATGAGAGTTGCATTGTGAGTGCAATTGAATAAGTAATAAAGCAATTTCAGTACAAAACAGCCTGTACAACTGTGTACAATGGAAGGTACAAAAGAAATTCAGCTTTAGGTTTAACATTTTTTTGCTGCTATTGTGCATTATTATTAGCAGCCACATTTCTTTATTTTGTATTGCATTGTGTTTACATGCAGCATGTCCTATGCACTGCACTGCCTTGGTGTAAATTGAAACCCATTAAAGCTATACATTTATTTGTTACTGCGTTGGGCCTGCACTAAGCAACAAAATGTTAACTGGAGGCAAAATGCAATCTGCAATGTATTATTCAAGGGACGCTAAAGTTACTATTCAGGTCTGATATAAACAATGAGAAAAGCGCTAGCAACACCAGGCTTGCACGTACCTTGCATGTCATAACTAGGAGAGTTTTGGGGGTTCAAAAATCTTCAAAAAGGCACTTTGACAAATGACACTGCTTATGTGAGCACCCCAGTGCTTGGATGAATAATAGCAGAGAACATAGGGATTTGGGGGCCTCCAAAAATTGCAGACAGGTAGAATTATATTGTTTCTACCCATAAACACCTACATTTTAGCTAAGCAATTCTTCAGAGAAAAAGCACTAGAGGGACAAACAAACATAATTCAAGTGGTGCTCTAATTAACAAATCCCTGATCCCTGGTGTCATTATAGTAGTGCAGATTAGGGGGAAAAGGCAAGCACCTGGTTGGTTGATATAAGCAGACCTGCATTCTTTTCATTCTCCTTTCATAAACACATTTGAATTATAGTGAGATAAACACTCTTTAGAGATGAGTAGAAAGAAAGCACATCCACATGACTTACCTCCGTGTTCATTATTCCAGAACATGAAGAAGTTCATTGTTCCAGCCTCAGTCACTTCATGGTTATCCCCATACAACCACAACACTTGCTGGCATCCTAACTGAGATGCTTCATGCTGTACAGCTATAGTTGGACCATAGTTTCTGCGTGGAAATAAAGAAATGGTAAGGTATCATCTAAAAACACTACAAGGCAAAATCAGTAGGTTCAATGGTGTCTGGGACAATATGCAGCTGCACTCAACTCAGAATATCCATGTTTTTGCTTTCAATGAGTCTTTCAAATCCATCAATAAAAGTAATTTTATAGAATTGATTTTTGATGCTGGGGGGATAGGACAGGTAACTCAATCCAATAACAGAAGTGGGAGTATGTAGTGTATGCATTATTTAGGTGTTTCCACAAAACAAATAGTACTAGTATATGAAAGTTCCAGGGCCAAATCCACTTTGAGCCAAACATTTTCTTGCTTTTCCATCCCTTCAGGGTGTTTTTGCAGATTGGAATGGCATTTTAGGCGTTGGCCCACTATATATAATTGGCTTACTCCCCTCAGCTTGGTAGTGGAAGCACATAAATGTGAATAACTGAGTTTTAACAAGACAATTGTGCTGCTTTTTAGCCTTACAAATAATTCAGAGGAAGGAACAGCTTAAAAACAATCACAATTGTCTTTCACAATTGTCTCACAGTGGTCTTCTATTAATTGCAGGCGTCACACCATGACCATTGCAACTAAATCTGAATACTTTTTCTGTTTCAGTTTGTGCTTGAAATTGATGATGTTGAAAATTCCAGTACATTTATTTGTTTATACTTAACATCAATAACACTGTGTACAATTCTGAACAAATATATTTTAAATTTGGGTGATACATTTGAAAAAGGGATTATGATGTACAATTGTACAACAACAACAGATCTGGAACTATACAAAGACATGTTCAAGCCATCTAGTTCTGTAAGATACTATTTTTTCATAAAAATAATTCTTTAATTAAATAATGGTATTGTGTGTGTAGCAGGAATTAACATTATAAAACAATAAGGACTGGAAAAATCTATAGGTATAGTGGAAAAAGCAGTTGCAGCATTTATTGTCGGTTTTAATAAGCACAGAATGTGTAAACTATTTATGTAGTAAAAACATAAAAAGAGTAAACAATACAGAGGTTATAGCAACTGCTATGTGCAAAATTCTTTGGAGTGCAAAGGGATTGCATGAAGTTATAACGTAATTGTGTACAGAGAAAAATGTACAGTTGTGCTTTGTCATTAGAATACCCAGACTCTATGGACTCCTCTGCCACACCTATGCCACCTGTTGAGATAGTAGGGGAATATCTGGAATCTTCGGGCATCCTCGGTCTTCCAGAGGAATCCCTGGAAGCCTGGATGCCTCTATTACATTACAAAAGTTCCAAAATAGCACTATCAAGGGTTCTTTTACCTGGTCTCATTGACTGGGGCAGACATAGGCAGCTAAAGGGTTGGATTCAAATAGAGGTTTCCTCACCCACACCCATACTTCTGCTAGCCTGGTTGCCACCTGATTTAGTAGCCCAAGCTAAAAAACACCCACTTATCAGAGAAACCTTGCGAGTAATTAGTAAATGTCTTCACGATTCTAGAGTTGAACTTTATCTATCTCCATTGTCTCCTATTCTAGGACACCTAGCGTTTACGCCAAGCTTTACAGACCCCGTCTTTAGACATTGGAGACTAAAGGGGTTGTGCCGGGCTATGCACTTTATTAACTCTGGGGAATGGATACCTGATGCAGGAGTACACTCTGAACACTCGCTGCCCAGCCTGGGCCCCTGGAGGACCTTGCAATTTAAACATTTCCTACTCTCCGTGCCCGAGCCTTAACATTTCAGTGAGTCACTTACTGCACTTGAGCAGACATGTGCAGCTTAGGGCCCAGTGAGAGGGACCTTATCTTATACATATCAGTTGTTGGTGACACAATATTCTTAGCCAATACCTCCCTATGTGAACGGGTGGGAGAGGGCATTGCAACAGGTTTTCACGGAACAGCAGAGAGAACAACTATTTTATTATGGTTATAAGGCCGCTATTAGCAATAACTACCAGGAAACTAATGATAAATTACTTACACAGTGATATAGAACTCCGAGTGTCTTGACCAAGATGTACCCTCATACCAGTCCTCTCTGTGAAATGGAGCCTGGCACGTTACTGCATATTTTTTGGAATTGCCCCTGCTTGCAAATTTTTTGGAAGGAGTTGGCTGACACTATTAAAAAATGTACAGAGGTGTCAATCCACAACAAGCCCTGCTTCAGATCTCCACTATGTCTAGGAAAGAACATCGGTACTCCCTGTTACACCACTTGTTAAATGCTGCAAAGGCTTAAACTCAATATCACATTATCTTTGGAAAAATGTATTTTCCAATGCATGCTTAAATCATACACGAGTCCATCCTTCCCCCCAGGCCTTCCCTCTAGTGTTTGTCTGCTGTCTTTGCCCAGGTTTTCTCTTTTGTGAGTTATGAAGATAGAAAAATGTTTTGACCTGCAGGAAGCCAAAAAACTGTGATGATATCTGTATTTTCCAATTTTGTTGATATATATATATTAAAATGATGCTTTTTTCTGTTATATGGTCATGGTTTTCTTGGGTGTCATGTTTAAAAAAATAAAGTAAAAAAAAATAAAAATACCCAGACTCCCATGGGCACAGCCCACATGTAAAAAAAAATTCTATAGAGTGGGGAAGTGTTAGAACCTTTGTCAAGTTTTTTGTTATGTTTTTATTTTAATGTCATGCTGAGAACAGTAAGCAACTTGAGATAGGCTTAAGTTTTAAGCTTGAACTACGGTTAATTTCTAAGTTGTGATAATAATATACTGTAAGTTCTCACATCATCCCCTACAGTACTTGCACTGTGGATTTCAGGCCACCCTACAATGACAACAAGGAATTCCTGATGTAATTAAAAAACCTTTATTGCCATGGACACAGCCCATATAGAATGGGAAAGGGTTGGACATTGTCCTATGTGTCCTTGCCAAGGAAAGTAAGCACTTCTCACATGAACCCATATTACTTTGACAACAGGGGTATAATTACCAGCTCATTGCATCAAGATCTGTTCTGTGCCCACTTTGGTGCCAACAATATGATTATACATTGATTTAGAGGGAAACAATGTTTATGGAATGATTTTATAGATAAACAAGTGAAATGTTGAATTATTTTTAATCCTTTCAGTTTGTGCTAATATTGCAAAAAAAAAAAAACTATTTGTAAAAAAACATTTATCTATCTATCCATCTATCTATCTCTCTATATGTTTTTGTTTTGGTATGTGTTGTTTAGTTCATTTAGCCATAAATTTATATTAATTATTTTTTTCCACTGGGAGGCAGCAGCATGTCTGAGAATCCCTGGATGTTACGCTAAAAGTTAAGGACTTTTATATTAGTATCTTTCCACCTAACATACTACTAACTTTTAACATTTAAAAGAAATCTGTACTGAATAAGTATGAAGGCTTCCATTGCTCATCCCCATCTTAAAGCACTAGTTTCCTAGTTCCCATGCTGATCCATTGGCCTCCACCAGGGGTGTAGTAGGGCGGGCATGCGTGGGCACGCCCTGCTTTTACTTATTTTGGGAATAAGGCGTTTACCTAACAATGATGGGCATGTGTGCTCGCCATGGATAGTACCATGCTCCTTCTTCTTTATAACGAATCCACCCCTGGCCTCAATACTGTGTTAAAGGAAGCTCTGGATTGGGAAAATGTAGAGAGGGCTAGTGAAAGGCCTTCATAACTGGCAGGGGATAGGGAGCCAGCAGTTAAAGGGTTAAGTTTAGGGGTGGTTTTAGGGGAGGTAGTTAATCGGAATAAGGGGCGACATAGTAGTGGGAAGGGAAACGAATAGATATAAGGGGGAAACGGAAAGGGTAGAGTATTCAGCAACAGGATAGGGAGAGAAAAAGTTTCCCGCCCACTCATCCCTGGTTTTTGGTAAAGGGGAATGTATTGAGGTGGGAGAAGGTGGTGAGGTCCTCGAGGGAATTTGGTTTTGTGTAATGTTTTCAGTGGGGGTGAGAGACCCATCTATGGTATGGGAGTCTTTGGATTTATATTGGTACAGGAAGGATCAAATGGTTTTGGATTAAAGGGCTGGGAGTACTGGTGGTATCGTTCCCAAGCTGGGAGCAAATATATCACGGTGGTGTAGACCCAAAAGAAGGGGGTAAAAGGTGGGCTTTCAAAAGGCCATTTAACCTATGTTGTTCCTGTATTATTTATAAAGGGGAGAGAGGGTACTGAATGTGTCTATGCCTTTTCACAGTCATGACGTGAAACAAAAAAGCGGTTTGAAAAGCTCTGACTTAAACATTAAGGTGCAAAGTAAATAAGGGTTTATGAGCAATTTTTTTTACATACTATGTCATATGGGGTTCATACATGAATGAAATGTGTTTGTTCTTTCCACCAAAAGTCCCAAACTCAAAAAAAAAATTAAAATTGTTGGCACTTGCGGGGGATCTTGCAGATGTTGGTGGTTAGGCAAGTATAGTTCGGCTTTAACCTATTATTTTGAATCTGTAGGCTTACAACACCGTCAATGTCTTAGAAGGTATTGCAGCCAAGGACTCCATATATTTTTCTCTATATATTCTCTTTACATTTCTGCTTCATTGCTGGTAACAAGTAGGAGCACTACACTGTGAGTTCCTAAGTGATTAGTGGATGGAGATGCAATATCAGTATCTTGGAGGTGATTAGGTTTTGTAACAGGACAAATGTAAAAAAAGCATAGTTCATCAGTTCTATATTTGTGCATATGGCTCCTGTGGGTCCCCTCTCCAAATATCAGAATAATTGGTCTGCATTGAAGTATGGTATGGGATCACATCATGGTATGGTGCACATCCGTGTATGTTTCTGTTTTTTTGCCTTCCCTACTGCCTTTTGCACTACTACAGAATTATCCTACTCGTAAATATTTGAGTATAAACAGGTTTTTCTACCTAAAAATGTTGTTAGAAAAGTAATCTTGGTTTATGCTTAAGCCACTAGATGGTGCTGTGCCTTAATGTAAAATGTATGGCAATGTTTCAGAAAGGAAGTTTGTAACATGTTACATGACGATACAGTACCATCTACTGATGACCAGCAATAATGCACAAAAGAATGTGTTGTTTATGAAAGGTTACTCATTATTAAAGAATAAAATACCTGCAAAAAGTGGGGAAAATGATACATAGACTACATTTTCATTTTTACATTTTTTTTTTTAACACACCATTAATATATTTATTTTTAATAATTTTACTAACATTTCTGCCGATTACTGTTTAAATTTTGGCAGTGATGGCCACCTTTTGTGCCCTATGCTTATACTGCAGTTGATGTAGCTTTACTGTTTTTTGAGGTAAAAGTAGGTACCTCGGTTTATATATGGATCAGTTTATTTTTAGAGTATATACAGTATTAATGTTATTTTGGTATGTCTGTTAAGAATATTTTTTTGTCCCTTGTTCTTGCTTCTTGTAAATATACAGGGCAGCAAAATACATATTTACTATCCCCTTGGGGTCAGACAGCCTTTATGTAAATAAGTTACATTCAAAATGCAATTAAAGGTTTTACCAGAGTCTTGGCAAGTTTCATCTCCATGGCCTTTAGCACACAAATAGTAGTGAGTTGTTTTGTTATATATTAAATGACCCATTTCTAAAAATAAAGGCAACCTGTAAAGACAGAAATAAAGACTTTGCAATTGCTGACTCTTTCTGAAGGGTCACGTTTACCGACCCGTAACAAGTATGCAAGACTGAAATTAGACTTTATTAGTTGCATGTTGGTCAATGACTAACTAAGCAGTAAAAAAAATGTACATGAATGACAACCCTGGTACCTGCGTTCCAGCAAAGGGCAGTTTACATGTTTATATCCTTAAAATTGGAGCATGAAAAATAGGACACCGCTGTAGTTTATTTCTAATCAACTAGTAAATAGCACTGGCTTATTCAGTTCATTTTGTTCTGTGTGGTGTGTAAATGTTTGGGATAGAAGTTCTTGCAGTAGTTTGGGGGAAAGTACATTATCCCATCTCTTCTACCAGCATTCAAGGCTTCTTGTAAACATTTCCCTGTGATGAAGGATCATTGTGGCTGGAAAATGAAGTGTTCTGGAGAGTTTTGTACTTTCCTCTTTTTACGCAGGTTTACATATTGATTTCACCAGCAGGATGAGTAGGATGCAGTAATAAACTTTTTTTAGGATGTTGGCAACTTTTGCTAGGAAAACAGCTTGTCCTCTTCCGTCTTGACTCATGCAGCCTTATTCACTGTCCAGTTTGGAAAACAAATGCACTTGTGACGTGAAATCAGACTGCAATTTGGGTTAATAGCTGTAGAAAAAATGATGGTGTACAGAAAAAAAGGAATGGGGGATTTTAAAAATAGGGGGGAGCTGTAATGAAAACGGCTGACATTCATGCTTGGACATGACAATAAATTATATTCCATTTAGAAAATATGCGAGTCTGTTTATGTGTGCAATGAATAGCCACATTGAAACCACCTGCTTAATATTTTGTAGGTACCCAATTTGAGAAATGATTTTTGCTCTCACATTAGTGCCACATCCCACAAGACCAATCACTTTACAAAATTAGTACTAATATGTATGTGGAATGGACATACTGTATATGTAAAAAGATAATATTTTATTTTATTCACTATAAAAAGTGTTTACCAAATGTACATATAAACTTTTCATGAACAACAAAGTTACATATTTTACATAAATTCATAATCACAGCTTCCATAGAACACATATAAAGATAATGAATAAATATAACATATCCAGCAGCTTGATACAGAAGTAAACATAAGAAAGTTTTCTCCAAAAACAGGTTAAGTTTTTTATGTACATTTTGTAAAACTTTAAATGGTATGTGAATAAAATACAATATTATCTTTATTACATGTATGTTCTTTTCCACATAACTGTGTGCCTTACCTAATGGTATATTGGTATTGATTTTATAGCATGATAAGTGCCCAATTTGCCACCAAAACAACTTTACGTATTGAGATTTGGAACTCACCAAGAACTATGGTATCAATCACAATGTCATTAGGCTGCAAAGTAGGGCTTTTATTGGTCAGACTTGTTTGATTAGAACATTTTCGGGTGTACCCAGTCATTCACATGAAGTAACAAAAAATGTGATTCATCAGACACCAGTTTTTTCCATTACTCCCAGGTACGTCTAGGACATAGTACACCAAACGAACCCCACAACCTGGATGTACTGTTTCTGGACATCTAATAGGAGTGGTTTGCTAGCTCTGTAGCATTGTGTGTTGTGATAACCCTCAGAATTATATCTACAATAGTAAAAGAGAGAAGAAGCAGAAGACCAACTTCAACTTGAACCCATGGGTGATATCTCTTAGTATGCTTTCCTTAAGTCTTTTTACTCTGAAACGAAAAGCAAACTATGTTCTCATCTTCTGAATATTGCAGAAAAATCAGCTCTTGTAGACATATCCATATCTGATGCATCTTCTGTACCTGAATTGCTGGAATGGACAATATCCTATAGCAAGAGACAAGGCAAAACATCTCTGAGACCAACATAAAGGAGATAGGAACACAAGATGAAACAGACAGAGGAGAAGCAATATCCTATTAAAGAAAAGACAGCAGTTATACAGGGCTGAAGAGGAGTGCCAGGTAGCCAGGGGCAGCATACTCAGATTTTCCAATAAGTAAAAGCCACGCCAAACCTGCAGCTTACTTTGCAGGTCGCATCAAAATGTTGGGAACACATACGCATAAATCTCGGTCAGCTGAGCTGGAGGAACGAGAAAGCCCCCCCAAACCAGGGACATTAAAAAGATTCACGGAGTGCTCAGCGTAGGCAATGATATTCAACCCCAGGTAGAAAAAGTGGCTGATGTACAGCAAACATACAAAAGATGCATAGTAAGGCTCCCAGCAGCCTATAAAATTCAATTTATGTTATCTAATAACTCTAGCAGGAAGGAAAGCCCAATAAAAAGAATTTTACTATCAAAATGGTAGTCTTACAGCCTAAAGAGAATGACCCAGGGTTGGGTGTGGTATAGATATTAATTTTAGCTATATGTAGCCATGGTTGTAAACTTTGGTTATATGGAAGGAAAGATTAGCTATTACTTTCTTACACTCAAAGCTGGTAATTTTACAACTGTCAATGTACTTTATATTTTGTTTAAATGTATTTTATAAGGGTGAACTATTATTGAATGGATCAAGAAATTTCTCTATCTACTCTCATTTTACCACGAGAGCCAGATAATTTCTTTATTACAGCAGGCAGTGGTTGTGTCAGTGCACTCAGGCTTCTGTATACAAAGAATGTGTTCTACATCTGGGAGGATAATGACCTCTGTCCCAGTTAGAAAAACTAAAAGCTTGTGTGCTCTGCCAGTGCTACTTCTGTAATGGCTCATGTACTGTACTGTAGATATTATGGCCATGATTTATGAACGCTCTCCAAGGCTGGAGAGAATACACTTTCCTCAGTGAAGCTGTATGATCTTGCAAATTTGGAATGGATCTGGTCCAGAATTGAAACCGTTTGCTAACAAACAAATATTAACTTTTAGGAAATCCATTCCAGGTTTGCTGGATCACCCAGCTTCACTGAGGAAAGTGTATTCTCTCCAGCCTTGGAGAGCTCTAATAAATCAGGGCCTATGTCTAAATGTTCCCAGCAGAGACATGCTAGATTTGACATATTGCCCCTGATTCATCAAGCAGAATCGGATTATCGGTCGCGCATTCGTATTAGCGATCCGGAATCGTACGCGGTCGCGCTATTCAGCAACGGAAAAAGCTCGCGCACGGAGCCGTGCTTATCCGACAGCTTTTTACTGGCGATCTTGCATTAAAAGTCACTGTTCACCTAAAAAATCATTCTAAAAAATGGCACACACATTACCCATTGCCCTAAAAAAAAATGTTTGCGCTGTTTAAATGTTTTTAACATTTATGTGCGCTAAGAAAAAAGCATATTTTTAAATATAACATACACCATTCAAGGGCCCTGGGACCAGCAAACCCACCCTGATCATCTAAAGGGAAGACCATGTGCCATGAGAGCCCTGCACAGCTCCGGTTTATATATATAATATGTATATTAAAGAGGAACTAAACCCAACAATGCCTAAAACAAAAAAATAAAAAATACCTTCAATCCGGCAGGGCAGTCAGAACCATCAGGAGGTTATCCATCTTCGTCTTCCATCGGGTCCCACGTCGTTCTGGCATCTGTCCGCGAGACAGGGCGCCGCCATCTTCGTCTCCTCTTTTGGGTTCTTCTCACGTCACCTGACCTATTCACGAGATGGGGTGACGTAGGTTGGAGAAAAAACCTTCCGATCTTACTGCGCATGCCTGAGATCTGCAAATTTTTATTTAACCCACGAAAAGGCTCTTTCTGCACTCCCCTGAGATGCTCAGGTATGCGCATAAGGAGCACCCAAGATCCTCCCAGTAGGTATCCCAGCTTTGCGTTCCCATTCATTCTCGACTGCCTAGTATATATATGAATATGAATGTAAATCTGAAATTCCCTGGTGGCGATCAGTTACTGCCATTAAAACACATGGACCTGGAGTATTCCCACCAGGGAATGTCTGATTTCTTGCTTTATTAATAGTGCCCATAGATTCTCCTGTAGTTATTATATGCCTTTGTATTGTTAAGTTAGATCACTCATTAATTTTGAGATGTATTTGTGTTCTATTACTACCGTGTTTCCCCGATGATAAGGCAGGGCCATCAAATAAGACAGCCCCCCCTTTTTATGGGTATAGCAGGGTATGGTTAGGCTGGGTGTTTGTATGGCTGGGCTGTGTATATGGGTATAGCAGAGTATAGTATGGTATGGTATGGCAGGGTATTGCTGGCTATGTTTTGTATGGTATGGTTAGGCTTGGTGTTTGTATGGCTGGGCTGTGTGTGGCTCCGCCCGCAGCTCTCAGTCTCCGCTCACTCAGGCGGGTAGGAACGTTCAGAGCGGCGGAACGAGAAGTCATTCGGTGTGTACTCGCTGAGCATGGCAGCCGGGGCAGCTTTATCCGGGGTGAAGGTGAGTGTAGAGCCGGGCAGAGCAGTGTGGGGAGCAGTATGGAGGGGGGATGATATGTACAGCACACGGTGTACACGGGGGACAGAGATCTGTGCGACCATCCGGGGGAGATGAATCCTAACACTTTATACATTCCTGGCATTGTTATCACTTGTATGCCCAATACACTGCTTCCATCCCTGCCCTATATCTTTATATTTACAAACTAATCCCTATCACTGGACATGGCTTACCACTTCCCTGCAGCTGCTGGCTCCTTATCATTATGGTGAGTTATGGAGATTGCAGCGAGAGGAGTGAGACTGCATGTAATATAAAGCTGCATTGTTATCTAGCGCTGGGACATCTTGTATTCTGACCCATTTACTGGGTATAATATATCAGCTGCAAGCTTTCTGTTTGTAAGCAGAACCCACATGTGTGTTTGGTGAGTTGTGAGATATTACCAACATTGTGCCGTAACCAATAGCAACCAGTGTGTAAGGCAGCCATACACTGATCAGTAGGAGCACAACCAGGTAACTGATCATTATTTACCAGCAGGACCTATGTGTGCTAATCAACCAACCCTATCCAGCATCACCCCAATGTGTAAATCGGTGGGTATCGCTCCCTACAACCAGCAGCCATCTCACCATTTACAAGTATTCAATACATTCCTGTATTTATATACACCAACATTTGTTATATTTCATCAAATCAAAGATCCAATCTATAGAAATCTTTGATCTGTATATGGTAGGGTAAAGTCTTTACTGATCAGTAATTATCCGATTGCCTGTCGTATGGTGAATATCCAGCTATGTGTACCAACGGGTGCAAACCGTGTGCACATATAACCCTGCAATGTCACCCAGTGTACCCCTGATAGGCAGATATACTCATGAATGTTATAAGAAGTCCTGGGGTGACTGCATTCGTCTGAAAGTGAACACAAATAATGATAATTTAAATTAACATATATATAATAATAACCAATAATATATTTATAATTAGCCATGGCTGATCCTTTACGTAGGATCCATCACTTCCTGTAAGGGTGACTACATCATCCATACACAGTTCTGGGGGTGCTTGTGATTTGATGAATGCGGGATGTCATCTCTTATCACGTGTTATATGTATACTGTGCATAAATATATATGACGAGTATTCACTCACCGACAGGTCTCGGAAATCAGTGAATCAGGCAGTGATTACACATTAATACCACCAGCCATCACTAAACTTTATTTACCCTTCCTTGTCAGTGGAAATACGAGCTCACGACTCTTCACAGGTGTATATCAGTCTCTAGCTTACATTTGATTAGTTCCTAAATTTGAAGGAGTTCTGATGTAAGATTCAGATCCAAACTTTACCTGAAATGCTTTAGGTTCTTGTTTTTTACTGGGGACCCAGAGAACTAACCCTGGGATGTTACTCTCCTCCATGGGTGCTATCTTGGCTCGGGGCAGAGTGAAGTATATATGATATCTATATATGATAATCCTGGAAGTGTTTGCTTTGAAAGTTTCATCTAAATTAGGAATCTCTCCAACTCTTATCAGGTGATCTCTCATGTATTTGTCAGCACAGTACAGATGATTTGCATTCCATTATATAACTCATCCCCAGCCAGCCTGCAGTTATAAATCAGTGCTTG
>NW_027317186.1:18583-19446 GCF_032062135.1 Pyxicephalus adspersus
AATGAACGATCGTACACACGAACGATGGTCAACGATCGTCGTCCAATCCGATCCGCCGGTCCGGTCGTTCATTTCCAACGACTTTCCTCATTCGTTGGCGTCGTTGGTTACTTTTTTTACGAACGATGTTTGCCCAATCGATCGTTCGTCGTTCATTTTGAACGATAAAAATTGGAAGTGTGTACGCAGTTTAAGGAAAATAATAAATATATGCTGGATTATTGCAATTCTGAAGATTGGAGGGTATGTGCAGTCCATCTGCTGGCGAGCAAATTCCTATAGTTGTTCCTAATATATGAATAGGAACCCTTCACATGGCACAGCCTGGGTTTGGCTGTTGGATATTTGAGTTACCAGGCATTGCATTGTGGGAAGAAGACATGGGTTATGCCTAATCCTCGCAACCAGGAAGTAGATAAATTTCCTCTGAATACTCCGGTTTCCTCCCACATTCCAAAAACATGCAGTTAGATTAATTGGCTTCCCCCAAATTTGACCTTAGACTGTATTAAAGACATATGAATATGGTAGGGACATTAGATTGTGAGCCCCTTTGAGGGTCAGCTAGTGACATGACTATGGACTTTGTAAAGCACTGCAAAATATGTTGGTGCTATATATGTATTGTGATTTAATAAAAATAATTTTGGGAAGCGGGAACACAGAGAAAAGTAAGCTAGTGGGAGTGAGCAATTGGACAAGTTTTTCAAATTACTGTTTTTCCATCCAGCCAAGGCACCATGCAGACATGGTTGTGGGGGAGGTAAGTGTAGCAGCCGTCCATAGTGGGGCTTTACCTGCTGGCTTTGGCTTCTTTAGAGCTGGCAAAAAAAGCATTTGACCCACTTTTTCACCAGTTGTCC
>NW_027317186.1:21262-22190 GCF_032062135.1 Pyxicephalus adspersus
TTGGATATTTTTTTCCTTGAACCTTCTGACTGGCCAGATGGCAGGTGGAGGCTGGCATTGCCAATCTAGCAACGTATTTGGGCCAAGATTCCTCAGGTGGCAATCAGGAAAGATTGCTAGATGTGGAAGAGGGTGTCTCCTGTTTTTATTGTCTTAAGGGCATAACTCCAGCCAAAAATAATATTAATCTCAAGAAGTTATACCAGCATCCTGTATGTAAATTATAGCTACAGCAAGCAATTGTGTTCTGGTAGTGACTTCTATCTTTGGCCTGAAAAAAGTGTGCCTTCATTTTCTACACTTGCAGTAGTTTTTGTGTTCCTTTTCTAGTGTCAGCCCAGACAATGCTGTAGCCCACTATCGCCCACTTCCAGTAGTAAAAGAAAACAATTCCTTAGGCAATGTGGAGGCTACCCTTGGAATTACTAATTGCCTTGCTGCCATACTTATTCATGAATTACTGATCTGGAACAAATATGTAGATCTGGATTCTAACTTCCCTTTCACTTTGACTGTATGATTGTTCTAGATTTGTGATTTAGCAAGTTCTTAAGCTTTTGGATAAGCATGAGTGCCGGTCAGATACCATTTTCAGAAGGAGCTGAGCAATAGTGAACTCCATATTTCTCCCAGTACAATGCGCCGCCCATTCACTTATTAGAAATCTTCCAGGCCAGGCTTGTGTATACGCACTGCAGTCCCAATACTAGCAATTTATATAAAATAATAAAAAATAATATTTTTATATTTGTCTCAGTTAATCTGCCTTTTGCTGGTAATACTACCAGCAAAAGGCAGATTAAGGTAATACTTGTGTACTATTTTTACCTGCGTGCTATGTTTTATCTGCATTTTGCTAATATTTCACTAGTGCTGATAATACCGGGCTGTCCATGGTATTATCTGCAAGCCTTTGATATCTGCCAGT
>NW_027317187.1:0-2773 GCF_032062135.1 Pyxicephalus adspersus
TACTGACACCGCTACCACAGGGTAATAATATAGCCACAATGGTAACAAGAGGGTTTAATTTACTTCCTAGTTTGAAAGTACAATCTTACAAGTTATGTGCTGCCAAATGATACACACTTTTTTGGGCACATTTGTTTGTCATGCAGCAAACTTTAAACATCACATTTTTCTTCCTGATTTTTGTAGCAACTAATAAAATAGGACAAAAAGAAAAGTTCAGGAATGTGCATGTGATATGAGTTGAGGTACATTGCCATTTACAGTATTGAAGGACGCATTTGCAGCTAATAGACCAGGCAAACGTTTAAACTCACTGAGCATAATCAACAACATGTATTGAATTCAAATTGTGACAAAGGTTTATCCAAATCAATTTATGGAATATACATTAGCTTGTTCTAAGATCAGAAGAGATTTTATAGATCATTTATCCTGTTCTGCTAGTATGCTAGTGCCAGAATTTTTTCAAAAGGTCTGATTGATTGCTAAAATATATTACACTGTTGATAACATAGAGGAAAAGGCTTAAAGACATGAGCATGGGGCCAAATTAGTTTAAAGCCTTTAAAAACATTATGAAAGAAATCTTTGTATAATATATTTTAATTTGGCAACCCACAGCTGTGTGCATTACTGTTCAGGTGTGAGCAAGAGAAGAGGATGGAGGATTTCACCTACCTTTTTCATATTCTTTCTTAAAATGTCCCACTCTACTCTAAGTTCTAAGTATAAGCAGCTCAATTATAAAGATTTGATTTTGCAGAAGAAAATGCAAATGAACTCCTGCAGATAGTCTGCTGACATAATTCTGCCACATAAACAATTTTCTTAAAACTGTTCAGATAAATTCACATCTATGCATTGAAACCAATGAAGACCTAATCAAACCCATGTTAACATTCATTACCATGTATCGTCAATGTGCATTGCAATGCGCTTTTTATTGAATGTCAGTACACATCATAATGGACACCAATGCAAATAATTATTTTCATTTACCTTTGGAAAATATTTTCTATAACAATGCCTGGCTCTCCATGTTTTTACAGTAGTTTGTTTGCGAGCCCCAAAAAAATATTTCTGCTTTGCAAATTACTCACAATATGGAGAGAGGTAATGTTGAATCATCTTTATGATCAGAATAAATGACACATATCAGCAGTCTGATACATAAAGAATGCAATGTATGTAAATTGTCACTGGTAAACAGCACACAAAAGGCAGTCTGCCACAGGTAAATTTTCTCCGATTTCCACAGAAGTTTCCCCAAAAAGTCCAGTGGTGCAGAATTTAGTAATTGTTCATCCCTAGCACTTATAATGAGACATTAGCCATAGTCTTGTGCAGGCAAAAAAAGGAACAGAATAGTAAGTAGACAATGATGGAGGTAAAGTAATACATTATAACTAGGCACTTTAATCTTTGTTCTGCCTACACACTGCTACCACAGTGCTACTTTTACATTTTTTCGGGTAGGCGGATGAGCAACAGGTCATCATGAGGCTGTGAATCATGTTTGCTAATCTGGAACCTTGTCTTTTGTTGTTTATCTCTCTACCACCTCGTTGTCATTATTTTTCACCTCATTTTCATCCAAGAACTGTTTGTTGCCATGAGTTGTCATTCAAACAATATTATTTTTACTTTTACTCCATAGTCATGTCACTAATTCTTCCTCAAAAGAGCTTACAATCTTATGTCCCTGACTTAGTCATACATTATCACCAATTTTGGGGGAAGCCAAAAAACCTACCCGCTTTTTTCTAGGCACCCACAGGGAGAACATACAAACTGCATGCAGTGTCATGGCAAAGATTTGAACCTGGGAGCCAGAGCCAGCGCTGTACATTAAATACCCTTCTATGTAAAGTAAAAATGTTGGGTTTAGGTCTGCTTTAAACCTTTTCCCTTAGTCTCTGCCAGAAAAAGTTCATATTTTCATATGTGTTTATAGCTCCAGAACAACCAAGATGTATACCTCACTTTAATTTATGAACTTTATCAGTCTCTAATTTTGTGCTACAGACATCACATAGACTACGATTCAGTTTTTATGCTTTTTTTTTTTTTAGTTTTCATCCTTAATGAAGTCTTTATTATTATAGCTATACAATTTCATGTCTGCAGCATAGGAATTAGGGAGGTGGTAAGGAGTCTACAAATGACAAGAAAATGTTTTCTGTTTAGAAGAAATGTGGAGGTCTTTTTGTACTTTTCTGTGTTATAACATAGCTTTCTCAGTATAAATTGGCATTTTTTATACAATATAAATGTAAAGGGAGATGTATTATGTTTATTTTTACTGTATGCTTTCTGTATTGGTTTAATAAACCATTTTTACACATAGCTGTGAGTTCTATCAGGCATCTTTGTGTACTTATTTTATGTTGAAATGTTAAACTATTTAACTGACGTGCTGTGGTTGTAAATTCACTTTACCCAAATTTAGGTTCTCTCCTTTTTTTTCTAATTTTCTATGAGGAAGAAAACATTTCCCAAAGACACTTGAGTGTTTTTCATTTTGAGTCATGTATTGTGCTTGTCATTTTCTGACACCTCTGCATCATTTTCAAATATGATTTTACATTATGTGCACATGGTATAACCACTTGTGCCTTAAGTGTTGCAGCACTACAATTATTTTCTAGACGATCGAACAACTCAAAAATGATTTTTAAGCTCTCTTCATCTTTCCAGTATATATTATATTCATGGCTGAAAAAGACAGAGTACAGTGCCGATATGTATATGACCTTCACTGTTCACACACACA
>NW_027317187.1:7041-11034 GCF_032062135.1 Pyxicephalus adspersus
TACAAGTAAGCAGGGATCTAGAGGGGAGCTACCCTGAGTAGGGCCAAGGCACAGAGTCTAAGCAGTAACCAGGTCTTCTCCAGAGCCTCTGATGGTGAGGATGTTGCGCTGCTGGTTACTGCCAGGTTGCAGTAATCTGGGTGGCCACCAGGGTGGCCAGGATGAAACATGGCAGCAAATCACAAAGCTGAAGAATAGTCGAGGAAGGCCAGGGTCGAGCCCCAGTGGAGACACCTTGCTCGAACACCTAGTGCCTTGTCTGAGCTAGATAAGTAGCCAGGGATGGAAAGAGGCTATTTTCTGATTGACCAGCGGATTGTGCAAAACTGATAAAGCCTGGAAACAGAGGCACGCCCAGAATGAGAACTGCATGTGCAGGAGAGAGATGTCTGTGCTTTAGTAAGGAAGAGGCAAGTGTGACACATGACATACAATAAACATGAGTGTACACTTTACCACAGTGTTTACTTTACCAGGGAAGTTTAAGCAAACTAAAACCAGATAAATCAAAATTTTCCAGAATGTAGTATACAAATAACTTTGTATGTCTCTTATATTTACCTGCTGCTAAATTACTTTTATTGGTACTCTGACTGTGCATGTCACATAGTACATGTGTAGAACAGTATACAGTGTAAATGAAAGGATGAGGCAAGAAGACAAGAGTTGGGAGAAAAGGAGAACACATGGCAGTGGTAGGCATGGATTGGACATGCAATTGAAAAACCTTCCAATGCTGCTGGACAGTAATAGTGTCATAAAAATGGCAAACAGCTGCTCTCACAGTTCTAAGTGGTTTAATACAGTTTAGATAGAATTTTCTTTGTTGCCTGTGTGTGGTGTGCTAGGAAAAGCTTAAAATATATCACCTTTTATAGACAGTTAAATAAATACATAAATAAAACCTCTCACAGACAGTAATTGTTTTCATTTTTCAAAAATCGAAAAGTGCCACTAAAGCATGCTTCTAAACAGAACTTTATTTCTGGCAAATTGGTTTTTTTTGTAAATACATTTTTCCAGAATGTCTATAGTTTATTGTGATGAATGGGTGAAAAGAAATGAGGGGCTTATTAATGTCTTTTTTCGTAGAGCCAAGTTTACGGATGTGCAAAATGCAACTCAAATAGGGCCGTGTTTACCTGTAGCCAAACATTGGACACAAGTTCCCAGCTGCCAAAGTTTACAACAGTCTTATGTCTGCACCAACCATTCACTGCTGGGAGATGCTTATCTGGCTGTCGATCCCTTTTGTGCGCTATCGCAGTATCAAACTGAACAGTTTATTATGCAGCCTGATGTATTTTATCGGCATCCCCAGCACACACTGGTTTTAGAGACTATCCTGTGCTGCTATTGGCTGCTGGGACTTTAAAGCCTCTCTGCTTCCAATCACCAGTGCCTGTTCTAGTGTTAAGCTGGGCTGACTTGCTGCTGGTGTGTGAATTTTTCTGATTTACTGTTGCTTACCATTGGCTGTTCCTGACCCTATGAGTTTACACTGCTTGGACCAACCATTTGCCTGTGACCCTGACTCTGCTTGTGTCCTGACCTAATACTGCCAAGGTCAGGTAATCAGTAGTACAGATTCCTAAGAATTAGGTGTCCTTTTATCACAAGTGGTATTTTAAACAGGCAACTGGGCAGCAGGTTAAAAGTGCATGAAGGGTTTTATTCACGAGTACTACCACACAAAAACAGGCAAAATAAAACAAACAGCAAAATAAAGCCTGGCCACTTGGCCTCTAACTAGCTGTTAGATTCCTTTACTAACAATCCTGCCCAACCTAGTGCTGCACAAGACTCTAAGACTTTAACCATACAGCTTTTCCAAATATAGCCTGTGTCTTTACTCACCATTCACCTTGGCCCTCCTCTGAGCTCACCAGCCAAGAACAGAGACACAGGCAAGAGCAGGCTGGGAGTTTATATCCCCAGCCTAATTTCCAGGATGAGTTTCAGCTGAGACAATTACACTTGGATATCCCCAGGCCTGTTTAGCTCCCCCATCTGGCCAGGAAGCTTATTGTCATTCAGCCTGGTACTTCAGCACCCCCTTCAGGTTAAAAGGAAAACTGTCCGATTACACAGAAAAAATACTCTGCATATAACCTGTATCCAGGGCAAATGTAGCTATCATCCTGGATGAAACCCTGGGTCCACCAAACTGTTCAGTTTGCCAGGTGGAAAATTAATCTCTTAGCTGATTTTTGGCTGAAGCTAAAAGGAACTTGCCAGGTCAGATACAAGGGAGGGGGTTTGCTGACTTGTTTTTTTATGGTGCAGGCTTTAAGATTATTGGCCTTAAAGCAAACTTGTGCTTGATGAACTGTTTAAATAAATTTCCAATATTTCATTATAGACTATCAAAAACAATAATTAAAAAAATGAAATATATAAATGTCTTTCTTTTAATTGTTTTACATCTGTATGTATGTTTTGATGGCGTAGTGGTTACACAATCAAGGACCCACAGCCAGATCTGACAGCTAGTATTGACTGGTAGCAGTCAAAGGGAGAACATATGTTTATGTCCTCCGCACAGAGGGCACCATACAGGGTAATGTTAATGTACAGGATGTGGCTAACCACCAAACAGCCCATTTGTTTTTCTTAAGTGCATGTGATCCCAAAGATGCAGAAGCAGGGGATAAGGAGTTATACAAAATGTGCCAAGGTTTTGAATTTATTAGGGTATAAAATAGAGATACATACAACTTACGAGGTTATAAAGGAGAGGTAAAAAAAAAAAAAAAAAAACATGTTAAGGAATAAAGGGGATATACATAAGACAAACATGCTCATTGTTCTTTGGGGCCTCTCCTACCGTGTCACTGTTTGCATTCATCTGTCATTTGCAACCCCTAATTCATGTACAGTACTGCATAATATCCTGATTATTAATAATAATAATTGTTGCAAGGCTGATACAGATATTACTCACCACTATTAACATGGTTGAGACCATCCTGTTTTCTTGAAAAACAGGAGCATGGAGACAGAAATATACATTAGTATGTACAGGTAGTCCCTGAGTTAAGGACATCCAACATATGGACAACTCCTAGATACAAACAGGGCTTCCCTGCTCATTCATGTGCAGGTTAGAAGCTTGGAGGGGGCAGTTTGCATGACTTGCAGAAGAAATCTTTTGCTAAACACAGCTGAGACTGAGCTCTTCTGTAACCTCCTGTAACCCTTTAATGGCCAAGACAAACTCTGCAGTTGTTTCTTTTTGCATATAAAAGCACAGCTTGCTCCAGAAGTTGATGAATGTCTAGACTCCATAAATTATTTTTTGTTGCTTTGTTTGTGATTAACTCACAGTGAGGATTTTTTACAGTAACTGACACCACACTGCCTAATAATATGTTGAAACAATCATCTGTCCTAATTGTATTTATTAAAATAATGTACCTGTTCCAACTTACATACAAATTCAACTTAACAAACCTACAGTCCCTATCTCATATGTAACCTGGGGACCACCTGTAGTTCCACTAGGAAGAAAAAACAAATATTAAACATAATAGCAGAACTAATAACCACAATATAATATGAAATATTATATATATATATATAGGATATAATGAGAATAGCTGCTGCATTTATGTCTTTATAAACAAGAGGAGAAATACAGAAAGCAGAAGAGCTGACAGTCTATTAAGTTTTCTGTCTGTTTGTTTAAGTAAACACACTGGGGAAGACATAGCCTCTGTAGTGATTATACCCATAGAAAGGACCCAAAAGACTCATTCATTATATGCTACACAAGGAAAAGGCTAATTTTGACATTGGATTACTACATAGATGTGTAAAATACAAAAATGCACATTAAAAATAAAGTAGTGTGAATTGGTCAATAGCTCTTAGCTGCATGGGAACTATAGGTACTGGAGCAAATAACTCATTCTAAACATGAAATTACCCATAGTGTAATTGTTATTGTTCACCCCTTTCTAAAAATGCTAATTGCCTGACTGTTTATGCCTA
>NW_027317187.1:11862-14412 GCF_032062135.1 Pyxicephalus adspersus
GGAACTAATCTTTGTAATTAAAAGTTTAGCTCACCTGATATGGCCAATTAACCTTCTGGTTAGAACATAATAAATGTCTCCTTGGAAGTATTTAAGTTTCTTTGTAACAATATCCAAGCACTGTCATGCATATTTAATGTTCTGTGTCAGCCAAAGAACTTCCTAAGTGTTCAGATATTTTAGGGGATCAAACACATTAAGTGTACTGTACAGAAAGTCACATGCAGAGTTAATCACACCCTCTGCCACTTTGTACCTGAGCAATTAATATACCTGACTGGATATTAGGGATTACTAGAATTAAGGATTCAGTCTTTTATTCATAGCTTAAGTAAAATGTTTTACCAAGTCCAACAAAATAATAAGGAATACTTTGTCATTACTGTCATATGATATAGATTGTACAATATGAAAAAAATGAAAAAGTGTTTCCATTCCAGAATGGTAAAGACTAGGAATAAAACAAATAATTATAAAGAGGTGCCTTAATACATACAGGAAATGTGAAATTAATGATGGCAGGCAGTTTGTTCAGGAGAGGGGTATAAATAGTGTAACAGCTGAAAATATGTGCAGGAGAAGACAACAGAGGGTATGACAGGGGTCAGTAGGTACAAAACAGAAGTTCATTGAGAATGGTTAGGAACAGTATGTGCAAATCAGGAGTGCAAAGGCTATGACAGGGAGCACTATGTATAGAACAGAAGTGCAAAAGGTATGATAGGGGAAAATGTGTAGGAGAAGAGTGCAAAAGGCATGACAGCAGAGAGAATGTGTTGGAGAGAAGTGCAGGGTATGACAGCGGGTAATATGTGCAGGAGACAAGAACATAAGGTATGATAGGGGGCAGTATGGGCAGATGAGGAGAGTAAATGGTATGAGGGGGCAGTATGTACAGGAAGGAAGTGCAAAAAGTATCACAGTGGGCAGAATGTGCTAGAGACAACTGCATAAATTATGAGATGGGGTAGTATGTGTAGGAGTATCTGTGGAGGAGGGGAGGGCAGGGGAAGATTTGCACAGGAGAGAAGTGTGGAGGCAGTATATGCAAGATAATTCACTGCGGGAGGGTTAATGTTTTTAAAAATGGTGTAGGTAGCTGAGGGGTTATTGATCATTATGTGGTAGCTGATCACAAATAAGTTAGTGTACATATGCTATAAACTGGTCACCAAGGGATTTATGTACCTATACTAAAGACTGCTCATTAACCTCCCTAGCGGTTCATTTCTTTGCGGTTTTATTTGTCTAAAAGCGGTCCATTGTTTTTCATGAAAAGTTACTTTACAGTAAATTTAATAGTATGAGTATAATAAAGTTTGAAACACAAAATCATGTAAAAATAATAAATGAAATAAATTTAAAAAAATCTATTTTTTTTTATTTTTAATTAAAAAAAAAAATACATATTATACTAATATAATATACTGTAAATTAAATGTTCATGAAATACAATGTACTGCTTTTACACATATAAATCCAATGTATTGTATTCAGTACAGTTATTTGAATACCCCGCCCCGCCGGCAACATACACACACACCGACGTCACCGGGAACTCCCCCGGTGACTCATAGTGTGCAGAAGATGCTGGAGGAAGAAGAAAGAAGACAGGGATCATGGCGATGGATGACGCGGGACCCCGGCGGATCAGATAAGACTGTATTTACTATTACTTCCCATAGGTTTACCTAGCCCGAGTTTGACTCGGGGTTACCGCTTTCAGCAACTTTTTTCTACCCCGAGTCACACTTGGGGTTACCGCTAGGGAGGTTAATGGGCTAATGTACCTTCTGTACTAAAACCAGATAGAAAGTTCTGGGTACAGGAGGGGCATTTTCTGCTGGTATATATTATGGAAAGTGAAGTGCGTGTTCTGGGGGGAAGGAGGCAGGGGAAAGGCCAATGTGTCCTAACATATACAAAGTTCTGAACAACATGCACATTATATTGTTACTATGAAGCAATAGAAAAATTTGCAGAGTCAAGGGACTGGGAAAGAGACCACTGCTGAACTGATCTTTACCAGACTATCTGGGCCTGATTTATTAAAGCTCTTCAAGTTTGCAGGATCACCCAGGTTCTCCCATGATAGTCTATCTTCTCCAGTCTTTGAGAGTTTTAATAAATTAGGCCTTCTGAGTTTACTGGTGAGGAGTAGGGATGAGTGGGCAGTTCTGTTAAGCTCTGCAAATATGATTTTGTTTTGAAAAATCACACTACATTTTTTGCAACATGGTATCACTGTAAAGCAGTCTAAAGTAGAAGACAAATTTAGTAATCAAAAGAAAATAATCATAATGCTGCTTTGTTTTTAAAATCAGATCCCCTACCTAATGTTCCAAGACAGAAGGTGATGTACTTTGCCAAAACAATTTGTAGCTTTCTGTAATTAATAAATTAAATAATAGTTAAGGCCTTTAAAGCAGAATCATTACAAATACAAAATGTACCGGTATCTAGCCGTAAAAGGGTTAAAAAGGTAAAGATTTATGTGCAAAGTGTAATAACCCCTAGCTGCTAGTCATGTTTAATATTTTATTGACTGTA
>NW_027317187.1:15777-17030 GCF_032062135.1 Pyxicephalus adspersus
GATCCGCCAGGACGGATCCACGGACGATGAACGACGTGGGCTGTACAAATGCCAGATTCTCGCCCGATATCCGGCTGATGCTGATTATCGGGCGAGAAAAGGAAGCAAAGGAAGGGTAGCTTGTTGTAGCTATAAGGAACAGTTTAGGGTTGCATCCCAGGTTCCTCCATGGGTACAGTAAGTATTCTTAGCCAGCTAACACATCTAAAACTGTAAATTTGTAAAAATTGCATTTTTGGTTTTGGGATTATATACTGTACTGTATAAAACATTTATTCGCCTTTCACTGCAAATTAGGTTACTGTGCCATTTGTAATGTTAAGAAAACATTATTCTTTATCAATTTTGTTATATCTCCCTACAGACTACTAATAAGGCTGTCCAATAAAAACATTCCCAGTTCTTTCCAAGTATTATGATCAGTGCAAAGCCAGATCATGACATCCCAATCTTCCTATGCATTTTATGTAATGTAGGAAACAAACATCTGGAGAGACATAATGCAAGTGGCAAAAAGTTTCACTATGGTCTTGGGGTGAATAATACATTCTTCTCAGGATTCCAAGAAGACAACTTGCGATTGAACTCAGTGTTAGCTACCCATAAGTAGTAAGCCGTTTGAGGTTACCTAGGGAACTAAATTCTTACAAAAAACATATTTTTCCTGACCTTTGTAATACGATTAGACTCAAGTTTTTTCCTTTATACCATACCTAAATAGTCATTGCAATTGATGCATTGTTTTTCTATGATGACCTTTATGTAGTTATATTTATCATGCTTTATTAGTCTACAAAGCAATTTACAAAAAAAAATAGAAAGGTAGTGATTAGCAGAAGACACCTAACCATTACAGGAACAGGGACGAGTTGCAGTTTTCAGCAATCAAGCGAGGACACATTATTATATACCAAACACAAATAATGGCGAAAAAAAAATAAGTGTAGAGAAGGCAAATAGTGGGAACCAAACATTTCACTTTATTTCAACAAAGTGGGTTAATCATGGGTTGTAAAGACTGTAGGTACACAGAGAGACATATAACTAGTGCTTAGATAGTTGTGAGCCCAAAAAGCCAAAAGCCACCTATTGACCTAATGCAAGTTTTTAATCTTTTACCTGTGTTAAATCTGAAGCAAGCGCTCTGTAGGATGTATAGAATTTGGTTAGGCTAGCATCAGGAGAACAAACATAAATATTGCAAAGAGCCAGAATTAAATGCATGCAAGAGTACAATTATACATCAATGTAAG